>NC_135862.1:35676079-35731079 GCF_031162955.1 Sander vitreus
GGGTATTGAATGACGAGGCATTTTTCGATACTCAATACTTTAGAGGCAATTCTGTCGGTTTAGGCAGAGGAGCTGCACCAATGGGCAGTATGAGAAACATAGTGTGTTTTTTGAACATCAAACCTATTCTAGGAAACCCCAAGAGTACAAATATGAAGCTGAAAAGGAGTTTAATAGGGGCTCTTTAATTGTTGTACAGCTTCAGTGGAGGATGAGTTGCTTAAAAAGTACCCACAGTGTGATGGATTCTTCAGTCTGTTACTGCAGTAGCCTGAAGGCAAGCAGGTCATTCCCAATTAGTCTCCTTCATTCAGCTTTAATTATTTTGATTGGATTTTGAAGACACTTTGGGTTGTGTGAACTTTTGATTACCGTGTTTCACTTTTTTAAACCATTTCTTAGACTGCACAATCATTTGATGAATCCCCTAAAAACCTAAAAGAAAATGACCGATCAAAAGAGTTATTACTCAATCATAGAAATTAAAGTCAGTAGTTACACAAGTTATTTTCAACATCTGTACGTTAATATAAGATGTACTGGAGATTTAGTTCAGGTGTCCTAGAAAGGACATACTGGAAAACCATAACACTTCAAAAGAGTAGTTCTAAATGACTTCTTTTAGATAGATTTTGTCTGAAAAGGGATACCCTCCTTCATATTTATTGTCTAAATGCTCGGTAAGCTACTGTGTATCTACCCAAGTTGGTGTTTGGTCACAAATGATGGGGGTAGTGGCGGTAGGGTAGTGGCGGTAGGGTAGTGGCGGTAGTCAAAGGCTGAAAAGCAGCGTGATAGTGTTTTGGGAGTCAGTCAGAGGTCTTGCTAGGACAAGCAGCCATCCTTCCCTCCAACCAGACACTCCTCCAACGCCTTTTCATGAGACACGTGCCAAATGCTCAGCCATTAATCACAGCATTGTGTGTGTGGGAGCGTCTGCAGTGTGTATGTTTGGAGTGGCTGTGCTGTTTGTCAAGTAAACGTTAACGGTGTGTTTGTGCGCCTGCTGTGTCCCTAACATCAGTATGGGAGCAGAGAATGGAAAGTTGGCACAGTTAGGAGAGAAATAGGAAGATTTATATCTAAGGGCAGTGTTCAGTGAACGGGACAGAGGAAGAGTGGATGAATGGGGATGGTGAGGGAGGGAGTGAGCAAGCAGTAGGTGGAGAGGAAATGTTTTATTCCCTCTATTTGAAAGCTTCTGACCTTTTTCCTCACAGACAGTGAATCTACTTTATTTTCTCTGCTCCTGCTCCATCCCGCCAGGCTGTGTGTGTGTGTGTGTGTGTGTGTGTGTGTGTGTGTGTGTGTGTGTGTGTGTGTGTGTGTGTGTGTGTGTGTGTGTAGTATATGCACATGTTTTTGGGTATGGTTTGTAATGCATGTGTCATTTGTCTGCTTGTAGTTGAGTGTATGCATGCATGTATGCACATAACATGGCCAGCAGTCAAATAGCATATGAAATGCTAGTTTATCATTGCTTTGCCAAAATGGAGATGACATTAAATTCATAATCTTATCCCCTTATCTTGTCCTCAGGTGAGTCTGGTCTTGGGAAGTCGACACTTATCAACTCTCTGTTCCTGACTGACCTATACTCCAAGGACTACCCGGGGCCCTCCCAGCGCATTAAGAAGACTGTGCAGGTAGGTTGCCCTGTCATATTTTAAATGGTTCGACATGATAACAAAGACATTTATATGGAAAGGTAAACTGCAACATTTTTATAAATTTCAAAGACTGATTGATAGAGGAGGTTTGGGTCTACCAAATATGTTGTATTATTACTATGCTTTTAACTTAAGGCTTTTGGCATACTGGTCACTTCCTCCTGAGAGCTCCACCCTGGTATTGTATTGAGCAATCTGTTCTTGCCCCATTATCGCCCTTCAGAGCCTGTCTGTTAAACTGTTTGGTGACGCAAAAACACATCCAAATATCTCTTATTAAAAAGTAGTTTGGACAAAAGCGGCCCGGCTGTTTGAATTGGATCCATATCTTAAAAAGATAGTTTATAAAGACATTACCTTCGGGTATACAGGCAGGCGCCATCTTGGGAAAACAGTCATGACCAGTCGAACCACGAACACCCTGCTAGAGCTATGTTACTGGTTACTGGTTGCACAGCGTTTGTGGTTCGACTGGTCATGACTGTTTTCCCAAGATGGCGCCTGCCTGTATACCCGAAGGTAATGTCTTTATAAACTATCTTTTTAATAAACTGTCTGTACACTTAGAAAGTTCTCAATGCCTCGGTTTACATATAGGGACCCTCATTATGCTACCGTGGAAGTGTGGTGATATTTTGAGCCTTGTTAGTGGTATAGAAATAGAAAATAGAAATTTTTACTCTACCAGTGCCCCGAAAGCCTAACGTTAAGCTAATCAGCAGTTCGCACTAGCTTGTCTCAAGCTAGAGACACATTCGATTAGCATGAAAGCATATCCCAGAGAACGGTTGACTCGGTACACGTGTTATTAACCCCTAGGTTCATTTTGCACCGGAATTGTCCTTTAATGCCTCATCAAGTATTTGTTGAAATCCAAAGTTATGTATTGGTAGATCTCCCGTTTTTTGGAGGGATTGGTTGGAGAAGGGAATCGTTACACTGGGGGATCTGTATCTCGGTGGCATATTGAAATCCTTTGAGGATGTGGTACAGCAATTTGGAATCCCCAGGTCCCAAATTTTTCAGATATTTGCAACTTTGCCATCTGTTATTGGAGATTGTTCTGGCACCCAGAATGTTTAGATAAGGTGTTGATGAAATATGGGAAAGTTCATGAGGCCTCTGGGTAAAAGTTAGGCTGTAATTAAGTCAAATGTTGAGATATTATACCAGACACCGACCACCTCCAAATTACCTCTCAAACAACGGCTATAATAATAGGAAGAAAAACACAGTAGGGCTGCAATTAACACTCTGATAATTGGATTATTAATTTTTTCAGCATTTTAACCAATTTCATCCAAGCTTTTGTGCATTGCTCTTCTAAAGAACTTGCAAATGTATGTTACATTGGGAGTGTTAAAAAATAGATTTATTTATAAAGTGCACTTAGGGACCGTTCAGCATTTATGGAATGGACCACCGGAGGAAAATAGGGGAGGGTTGTGTCTTTTTATTCTTTGCTGAGGGGAGGGTCATCCAACATTTTTCAATCCAGAGGGGGGGGGGTCACCCAACTTTTGTATTCATGAAACAGCAAAATTTCAAAGTGGCTTGTTTGGTGCATATTTTTCCATGTAGCTCTTAGTCTCGGCCCTCCTTCGCTACCAGATGGGTCTGACCCATGAGTTTGCTGTGGGGCAGGGGGAGCTGCCCCCCTGGTGGCTGAAACGGATAATTGCATTGTTTAAAAAATGAGTGGAATAATTCTGGCATGATCAGATATTTTATAAATATCTTAAATAACACAAAACAACTAAATGGTGGTAGGTAATCCATCAGATTTCATATACTGCTTTAGTAAAAAAAAGTATTTCCTGACGATAGCAGCAGCAGGACGCAAAAAACGAAAATGACTGTTGCACTAGTCTGGACATCTTACCGTGCCAAGGTAGCAATAAAGGTTTCCTAAATGCCACATTTGATGTCAGCTTACTAATTGATTGCGGGTTTTGTGTAGATTTGGACTTTTATACGTTTATTCCACTTTGTTTAAACGGCGAAGTGGAGGAAGCCTAGTGACGAGTCCATAGCAACCAGTTTGTGTGTTGAATGTTACCCAGAGTGCCTTGCTGAATGGTCTCAATATTTTATTGTTGTATTTCATGTGAATACTAGTTTACTAGAGGAGTAACTTAGTATTTGAAGTAATGCAGTAATGCAGGAAGTGTGCATTTAGTTTCCATACTTATTGTGTTTCCACAACAATGTTAGTGAGTAAATCTCCTGAAATGGCCCCCCCACCATAACAGAGGAGTGGGATGTGTCAGATGAGAATGTAGAGGTTTAGTCACATATGACATGGCTGTTAAAAAACAATGGGAATCTGTATATCTTTGCCAAGCGCAAACCAGTACAGAAGGTATCGATAAATTGTTGGGGAGGGTCATTCCTTTTTTCCAAATCGTTTTGGAGGGCCATAGAAATCTTTTTTACTGGCGAGGGGAGGGTCATGTCTTTTTTGGCTAAAGGTCCCAAAACTCCTCCGGTGGCCCCTTAAATAAATAACGAACAGTCCCTTAGCTGTAAAACGCAAGTACAGACAAGGCCCCTACAATAAAAGTGTACAAAATAAGTAAATGGACATTGAGGATGCGGCCATACACTAAGAATAAAAGGGGAATGTAACTAATACGTATTTATATATTCATTTATATATAAAGGAGAGAGGGAGCAAGAGATGGAGTCTTCTGGAGAGAAGAGAGAGAGAAGGATGGAGGAACTAAGAGGGAAACAGCAAGGCCACAGGGCCCAGTTTTGTCCTTTTATGGTCATGACAAACTGAGCAAGAGGAGGGAGGCTGCATCTGGAGCAGAGGACAGCGAGAGGAAGGAGAAGCAGTTTGGGAAATGGCAGAAGCGTTGTGAAGGAGGAGAGAAGAAAAAAGATAGCGAGAACAACTTCTAAAAAGGTGGAAGAAAAGGGTTGTGGTCAGGAGCGATGTAGTCTATATTATATAATTCCGCCGGATGTCCGTCCCCTTCCTCTGTCTCTGTGTTGGCGTTCTAACCTCTGGTGGATTTGTGAGGACTATGGTTAACTGCTCCTCAGATCTCTGCAGGGTAAATCCAGACAGCTAGCTAGACTATCTGTCCAATCTGAGGTTTCTGTTGCACAACTAGTGAAGGAGTTCAAGTACCTTTTGGGTCTTGTTCGCGAGTGAGGGGACAATGGAGCAGGAGATTGGCCGGAGTATCTGTGCAGCGGGGGCGGTATTACATTCACTTTATTGCGCCGTTGTGACGAAAAGAGCCAGAAGGCAAAGCTCTCAATCTACCGGTCAGTTTTTGTTCCTACCCTCACCTATGGTCATGAAGGCTGGGTCATGACCGAAAGAACGAGATCCAGGGTACAAGTGGCCAAAATGGGTTTCCTCAGGAGGGTGGCTGGTGTCTCCCTTAGAGATAGGGTGAGAAGCTCAGTCATGCATGAGAAACTCAGATTAGAGCCGCTGCTCCTTTGCATCGAAAGGAGCTAGTTGAGGTGGTTTGGGCATCTGGTAAGCCTCCCTAGGGAGGTGTTCCAGGCACATCCAGCTGGGAGGAGGCCTCGGGGAAGACCCAGGACTAGGTGGAGGGACAATATCTCCACCCTGGCCTGGGAACGCCTCGGGATCCCCCAGTCGGAGCTGGTTAATGTGGCTCGGGAAAGGTAATGGATGGAAATGGTAATGGACGATGGATGGATGGAAAAAATGTTTGCAGCCGCACCATGCCTTCGTCCGGCGCTTAACGCCGCCCAAGACGATTGTGATTGGTTTAAAGAAATGCCAATAAACCAGAGCATGTTTTTCTCCCACCCAGGAATGCTTTGTGGACTAGCCAGACCCTCCTCTGCAGCGCTGTGGAGGAAGGTCTGTCAAAGCAAGACTAGGAGCGATGCAGCCAAGGGGAAAAAGGAGGGATGCAGGTTGAAGGAGAAGATGGACAGAAAAGCAGTGTGACAGAGTGTATCTTAGGACTGAGGCAGTGATGGGTTAGTAAGAGGTGACTGGGGAGAGACAAAGAAAAACCGATGTTCCCATGAAACCTAACTTAGCTTAAAAAGTGATATTTTCTTTTTAAATAAGTGCTGTTCGGTGGATCTTATTTATGCCGATGTGAAGAGTGGTTCATGTGGATTTCAAAGTAACTGATAAATATTTGAAGTGAAGGCAGCACTCTTAAACCAGGACAATATATACCTAAACTATCAACCAGGTTAGATATCAGTAGAATCTATACTAATGGCCAGGTCACACCATCCTTAAAAATGGCAAAATTGTGATGTCAGTTCATTTCACCATCAATCATCAGTTTCACCACAATCAATGGGTTTGCTGGAGTTGAACTTTGAAGAACTTTGACACAAATTTGTATCGTTGACCTGTAGCAAGCTTGTCAAACTACTGTTTCCAAGGTCAAGAATGAGCTTCGACGCTTAGAGAGTTCCCGATTTGAATCAGAATATACGATTGTCAGTTCTTGTACGGCTGATAGGATAAGTTGACCATTTTGTCTTCTGTTGTTCGATGAAAGGAAACTGGACTTTGTAGAAACAAATTCATAGGAACAAATCAAAACAAATTGTTCTGTTTGTAATTATACCCAGCTCTACAGACTTTCCCAACACAGAAAAGCATGTAATCATTTGATCACAGGGCAATACAAAAAATGCCCAAAATATAGTAATTAAGAGTCCGACTGCAACAACTCATAAATAAATGTTGTGCTGTTAGAAGAGAAAGCCTTGTTTTTCCAAAGATTGGGATTTCAGTTAAGAAATCAGGTGATGTCGCTGTATCTTTTGCATCTCCACATGACCGCCCCTTTGTTATGTTTGAGTCTCAGCATGGTGCTAAATTTACTCTGTTTTGGCTAGACAGAAAACATTAAGAACATCTTGCTCCCAACTCCATTTTGGTCCGTCACTCACATCGAACCTCATGTGAACCCCATGAGCGCAACCAGGGCGTACATGCTGTCGTGCGAGTAGCAGTCATTGTGTGTAAGTGTGTTTGCCATGGGTGCTGTGGTCTGAGGCTGAGGGGGGAGAGACTGGGTCAGAGTATTTATATTCCAGAACAATCTCCCATGCTTTGTTGCTCACTCGCCTTCACCCAGATCAAATTTCTTTTTAAATGATGGTGTTGAGACTGACGGCATTTTTGAGGTTTTCTCCCAATCTGTTTTTCTTCGCGGAAACGGTGGAAAATAGCAGATTTGGTTTTGAGATGGCTGACATGTCATGCACAAACACTTACAGTACAAACACACACAGTTGAACACAGCCTGGCTGGACAATTAAACTTAGATATGTCAAATGATTGTGGTGCGTGATATATATATATATATGCTCAGCTGTAAAGTCAGACAGATTATCTGAAGGTTTGTGGAAGCTGAAGAATGTTTGTGTTAGAGTGAGAGGGCTGTAGTTTGAGTTTTAAAAGGGGGGGGATCCTAAAATAACTAGATGGCCTTGTGAAAGTATGCGGTAAAGCGAGGGAACAGCAGACGAGCTGCAGGAAATGATGGATCTCGGTCCCTCACTGCCTCACTCCCCGCAGACTCATGTTACTTAGATAGACCGGCTGTAGCAACTCCAATTCAGCCATTGCAAACGCCAATGCCAGGGGTCTGATGCCGGACTGGTCTGATAGTCTCTCATTGCCAGTCCTAGCGCTGCGGAGGAGGGTCTGGCAACAGGAGCATACACTCCTGAATAGGAGAAAAGAAACTGTCAGTTTGTTTGCATTTCTTTAAACCAATCGCAATCGTCTTGGGCGGTGCTAAGCTCCGGGCGCAGTGAGCGTGGCTCTGCTAAATAGTCTCAGGAAGGAACTTGTTCTAGTGGAATATTTGCACCCCGCAAAAGAAAACGCCACGTACAATATTAAATGAAGTTAACTGTTGACACAATCCAGTAACGTGAGCTATTTAAATCAGCTGATACATGGTTAAACCTCATTAGCTCTTACCAGTGTATCTCCGTGTGTATTTTGTCCATAGCAAATCCCTGCCAATCGGTCCCAAAAAGTCTCACATAGATAGTAAATGCTGTAACGTTGCCATTTTCAGCGTGTAAAGTTGCTCAGAGGTTCCAGTTTCTGTTCCTCGAGGCTACTAGAATTTAACATAAACACAAAGAAAGCGGAAAGTAAGGGGCAACCAGTGGGACTTCTAGCAGCGCCGGAATTATCCGGTAAATGAACCGTCATCAGGTTTGAGTATATTTGAATGCCAGTGAGAGGTGGTGGATGTGCTCAGAGCTGACAGATGTTGGCTATCAGAGCAGAGGAGGAATAAACAGTCAAGTTGTAAATGTACAGTGTACTGAAGTTTCACTATTAAACAGCAGAGGAAAACTTGTTACTGTTACAGAAAACAACTAAAGGAGCATTCTCAGAGATAGGCCTGTTTTTAGAGAGTCTGGCCTCTCTCCATTGACAAGTGTTAACTTCCTTGAAGGCGGGTACTCTGTTGAAGTTTAAAACTATTGGATCTGCCCAGAGCCACTCTGGATCTGCCATAACCAGTCGCTAACGTTTGGTCGTGACATATGTCATGTGCATGTGCAACAAGAGGAAACAACTATCGGCTTATATTTAGCATTAGCATCGCTAGTGTTAGCCTTAGCCAACTCCTTCACCACTAACGGAGCGAGCTGAAAAATCAAACTGTTCCCGAACCCCGTGGGGAGGAGGGCCACAACATCACGGCCACCAACACAACTCAGCAAAGATTGTTCTTGCTTGGGCTTTAACTTCTGGATATTCGGCAGCGTTGCCACAACGGACCGAATGGCTTCGTTCGCATCTTTCTCCGCCGCCATTACGGAACTCACCAAAGGTTACCGAACCTCAACGTCATCGTTCTCAGCCACTGATTGGACCGGTAAAGATTGGCCGGAGAAAACCCAAAAATATACCGCAAACCCAGACTGTGTACTGAAGGAAAATGAAAATTGAATGGAAGTACGTAGGAGGGCGGAGCCAAGCTACTGTTTTTATGCAATATAGGCTATTTATTTAAGATATTTTTTCATTTACATGTTTTACAGCTGTATATTTTGTTGTATATTATGCTACACGGAAGAAATGCATGACATCTGCACAAATACAGAAAGATTATGAGAACACTGCAACAAGTCACATTTAGTATAGGAATAGGTTTTGATTCAGACTAGGGCTGGGCGATATGGAGAAAATCAAATATTACGATATTTTTGACCAAATACCTCGACATCGATACCACAACGATATTGTGGTGTTGACTATTGGTGCTTTCACAAAATATTTACACAATGAGATTTTTGATAAATAGTCATCAGTAATGTGGATATAATGACTAAGTGGGTAAAGGTAAATAATAGAACAGTTACAACAGTCTGGTAAGTTCAGAAAATGACATCACTTTACTGTAATGCAGCCTTTAAAACCAGGAAAAGACAACACTTATGCCATATTACGATATTACGATATTGATATAATATCGATATATTGCCCAGCTCTAATTCAGACCAGTAGTGTACTAAATAGTGTAAATGTTGGTGTGTTTCAGGTGGAGCAGTCGAAAGTGCTGATTAAGGAAGGAGGGGTCCAGTTGACACTCACCATTGTCGATACTCCAGGGTTTGGTGATGCCGTGGACAACAGCAACTGGTGAGGAGTGCTGGCATAATCCGAGTGTTTCCAAATGATCATATGTTCTTTGTTGTTATCCAATGTCCTCCTCTTTTCTTCGCCTGATATCTTTTTTTTTTTTTTCCATCTTCCAGTTGGCAGCCAGTCATAAACTACATTGACAGTAAGTGCGAGGACTTCCTGAATGCAGAGTCGAGAGTGAACCGCAGATCCATGCCAGACAACAGAGTCCACTGCTGCCTATACTTCATAGCACCCTCTGGACACGGGTAGGTGTAATAAGATGACGTAGATCAGTGATTCCCAACCACGGGAACGTGTATCCCAGGGGGGACTTTTGCAGTTGCCTTGGGCTACCAGGGAAGTTTGGAGAGTAGCTCAACTAATTTAAAACAATTTAAATTACGATTTCATTGGAAAAATATATCCACATATTAACATTAAGTCAACTGAACACAACATGTTGCAGTTATGTAAGAGTGTGTGAAAGCTAGTTAGCAAGTGGGCAAAGAAGTTTGGCTAAAAGTACTGAATAAATGGTAGAAATAACATGTTAAAAGTAATGACTAAACAGTTCGAATCATTAACTAAAAGTAATGAAGAAATGTTAACAAAGCTAAAAGTTGAACTAGTTAGCCAACGTTTAAAATAAATTACTAAAAGGAATGGTTTAAAGTACGTTAATGGATATATGGTTGAAACATTCAGTAGCCTAGAAGGGTTGTATTAGTAGGACCAAACCAACCTTAAAGGGTAACTTCAACCTGGACCCTATTTCCTGTGTGTTGTGTGTAAGTGACTGATGAGATCAAGGCGGCCACAGTTTTGAAAGGCAGGCGCAGCAGTTGCTTTGCACCAACTGCAAGACCCAGGGCATGCTGGGAAACGCCTGGCTCTCAGCTGATCTAGCAGCTGATTGGTGCAGAATCGACTCAACATGACGTTTTATGTAAACTTTTTATTGTTTTTGAATTGGAGGGAGTTTAACTGCCATTTGTCTGATTTAAAGGCTTATTCTGTACAGAACACCTGTTGTGTGGCTAATAGTTACGTTTAGAAGTCAGAGAGACTAAATCTGTTCAGATTACGGATCATCTACAGTCTGCTTATTAACAACAGCAACTGATCGCATGTAGAGCATTTTGACAGCTACTCTCATAATAGATTCAACTGGAGACTGTGTACAAGCTAGATATATGGGTCTGATAACATTTTATTAAATCGGAATCAGACTTAACAGGGTGTGAGTGTTTCTGTGACTTCCTGTTCAGCCTGAAGGCTGCTGGAAACTGTTCGACCTGACAGCGGATTTTTGTCACCGCCCCCTGCTGCTGCCGCCTGCTCTCATCCACTCTAACAGGCGAGGCACGGCTCATCTCCAACGAGCCTAATGGTCTTCTTCAGGGTGTAGCCCTCAATACACGGTTTCCTCTTTTGTAGACATCATGATTTCAAACACCTGATAATTGCAAACACCTTAGCACACAGCCAGTGATCTCAAAACTGACAAGTGCAAAGTATAACCACCAGATGGCTCTCTCTCTTCTTTGTAGAGCCATCTGGTGGGGAGTCTTTGGGGCCCAGTTCTATTTTTAATGTACGATATCGACATGAAAGAGCCATCTAAATAAAGCCTTTTTAATTTTTTCACAAGAAGAGTGCCTTGGAACTTTTTCTCAATGATTATAGTAGCTTTAAGTTTCTATAGGCTATATCTTCCTACAGTATGGTAGTTCTAACCAGGTGAAGTAAAATATTTTGAAGCCAGCCTTTTAGAAGCAGCAGTTGGCAGGTAGGAGGATGATTTTGTTCTGGTCAACAGGCTCCCTTCGCCAGTCTATTTGTATTCAAAGGAGTTATTAACCAACACTCACCCACATTCCTCTGTTATGGTCCAAATGATGGTGCTGTTCCAGTGCAGTGAAATATATCAAATATAGTGTGGCCTAAACATACTCTTTAAAGTGTCCTGAGATAACTTTTGTTATGATTTGACACTTAAAATAAAATAAAATTGAAATCAATTGACGCAATGTTAAAGTTAGATGAAAACCTGACCTCTCTTTGGCCTACATTGAGGGAAAGTCTACCTTATTATTCAGCTTCCTTGTGTGTGTGTGTGTGTGTGTGTGTGTGTGTGTGTGTGTGTGTGTGTGTGTGTGTGTGTGAGTGATTCACAAAGGTTACATAACCCAGTTCTGCTCATGCTCAATAGAGTTCTGCTCTCCATCACTGAATCACCCAATCAGAGCGGAGGCCTCGGAGCAACTCACAGAGGCAGGACTCTCATCTCAGACAAACGCACTCTGTCTTCTCTCATCTTGTGTGTGTGTATGTATGTGTGTGTGTGTGTGTGTGTGTGTGTGTGTGTGTGTGTGTGTGTGTGTGTGTGTGTGTATGTATGTATGTGTGTATGTATGTATGTATGTGTGTGTGTGTGTGTGTGTGTGTGTGTGTGTGTGTGTGTGTGTGTGTGTGTGTGTGTGTTCACTTGGCATCACTAGTACATTCCCTGTTTGTCAGTATAGCTGCAGCATCTGCCTGGGTTTAAATTTTGGAACTCTGTTTCCGCTTAACCCCAAATCCATCCAGCAACTCAGGCTTACTGAGGGCTAAATTTGATCTACATAGATTTAAATCATCCCAGGATTGTTTATAAATCTGCAGAGATGAGTCATGTACAAGGTGTCTAAAAGTACATTTTACAGCACCTGCCAGAAAGAAACTTGGCCTCTGTTATCAATTTCCCCCTGTAATACTGCTTTTTGATTCTGATCGGCTGATACCAAAATTGGATATTCACTGCTGGTGTGTTAAGCTGAAACATTTTCAACTTTAAAAACGTCATTGTAGCTCTGCTTCACATATCCTCATGCTGCTTTTATCCACATTTAGCATAGGAATAGGAACAATCCATGAGACATAGAAAATGTGCCTAGAAATGTAAAGTATTAACTATAAATGTTTTTATAGTATATAGTGAGAGTATTGGAAGTGGTTGCCTTGTTCATGGAATCACAGCATTGTCCATACAGTTCATGGCAGTGCGCCGCTGCAGAATGAATATAGGGGCTATAAAATAGATATTTAACATTACTTTTTGCATTAAAAAAAATAAATGTGTGGCCTGGTGGGGGTTCCTGTTGCTTTACAATTATAATACGGGAGGTGCATGTCTGAAAGGGACCTAAAACTGAACTATGCTGCAAAACAGGACATGTCCAATTAATACAATTGTACAGTTTCTGCCCAGCTTTGAAGTGAAGTAAGTTTAATAAGTGCATCCTAGAGTCAGAGTTAGTTATTTACGCTTCTCTGTATTTGACAGCCCTATAAAGGACAATACATTGCTCATAAGCTAACTGTGGATGCACTGATAGTAAATGTCGGGGCAGTTGTTCAGTTCCCTGGGTAAATATATCAGGTAATTGTGGTGTTCCTGACTCTTTACAGGAATTTTCTAGAATATACAGTCGTTTCAAAGCAGACTGTTTACACCTTCAAATCCTTTGCAACAGCTGCAGAATTACAGTTTGCATGCTGCTGCTTCCAAAAGTCTCTGACATGTGGCTGTAATATTTAAAATCCCATTAATCCTGCGTTTTATTTATATATATATATATATATATATATATACAGAACGAAATATTCTGTAGCCTATTTTGCCATCAATACTGCCAACCTTGTCTTTGCTGTAATCAAATGAGTATATATTTATGTTTATGTTTATGGGAAACATCCATGTGTACAGACAAGGCTAGCAGCAGCAGTGGCACGTCAGACATGTTTTTGGTGTGCAAAGACATAGAAAACGCCATGCAGCCGCCACGCAGCTGACACGCAACAGAAACGCCACGTCACGCAGGCAGTGTGTAACTGGCCTAAGACACTACAGGGAGAAGGAAGGAAATGGTTGTAACAGTGAGTCCAACCACCACTGAGTGCTCCTAGTTTGATACATCACTGTCGTGTCTGTGTGTAGAGACAGTTTTTGAACTCTGAAAGGAAACAACTTTTAGAGATCACAGGAGTGTCTTGAAAGTCAGTATCTCCTGCAGTATTTAAGTCTCCCCCTTGCTTGGACCAGACACTCTGACTCCTGTTTAATCTGGGAACGCACTCACTCCAGGACTGATGCTGCATTGTACCCCAACCTGACCCTGTTCTTACCAACTGGCTCATACACACACTCTGTCTCTGTGTCCCTGTGTGAACTAGTGAAGCACTGAACAGCTGTTTTGTTGCCCTCTTTGTATTTTTGCATTCCTCAACATCCCCTTTACCCACACCCATTACAAACCGACACATACACACATTTTCAGAACTATGTCCGGACATAGCATGCAGCACTTGAATGTACATAAATCAGAAAGAGATTTATTGCCAGTTAAGTAGCACGTACTAGGAATTTGCCTTGGTTGATGGTGCATACATAAAAACAATATCAGAATCAGAATCAGAAAGGGTTTTATTGCCAAGTAGGTTTTTTAACACATACAAGGAATCGGTTTTGGTGTTGTTGGTGCACGTCACACATTCTCTAGATGGAATATTAAACAATATAAGTATAGGTATAAACAATATAAGTATATGTACACAGTATGTATTAAATTAAAAATAAAGATATAAATAAAAAACAAAGAGCATTACAGCAGAGAAATACACAAACAATAAATACAGAAAACAATAACATACATTCATGCATACATGCATACATGCATACATACATACATACATACATACATACATACATACATACATACTTTTATGTAATTATGAGTGTGTACTGCATAATTTTCTCCCATTATGCAGTACACACTCATTTTCCACACACACTGCCCACCAACCTCCCGCCTACCAGAGTGCTCCGTTTCTGGCCACACAACTGAATATGAGGCCCACTTGTCATTCAGACTGAGATGGAGAGCCTATGGGAGTATTACAAAGACAATCCCTCATCAGCACTGCAAGACAAAACCATCAGTTGTCACCACAGAAGAAACAACCCATGAGATAATAAGTCGTTCCCTCTCAGCTGGCTTCATTGTGTCTTTGCTGTGGGCTACATGTAATGTATGGTTTTGGTTGGCCATCTGCTGGTGATCTCCTGAACTGCGTTTACTTTGAAAAGTCATGCACTAAGGAATCACACCGGCATTTTCTTTCAATGAATTTTTGGAAATTAACCCTCTGAGGTCTGAGGGCATTTTCACATATCTTCTTAAAAATACCTTTTTAAGGTATTTGCATATATCTGATCCCCATGTGTTTCATATCAAAATGTTCAGTTACGCTGTCAGATTGTGGGTAGTGTAGTATTTCTTCACAAGATAAAACATGTTTTTCTTAAAACAAAGTTGATTTCATAAGGACTTCTAGCTTTTACAGGAACAGAAACTTTTGTTTCACAACCTCGGAGCTCGGGGTCAGTCGGCCTCAGATGGTTAGACATTATGGCTGATAATCTAAATCCTTATGGAAAAAAATATATGGAATTTTTACTTCCAGAACCACACTGTTGAGCCCTATAGAGTACATACCTATAGGGTACACCCAGGTCACCAGTTGCTAACATACACACAAATAAATACATCACATTCATTTGAATCTGTTCACGATTAAATTATCATGGAAAAACGGACAAGAGGAAATGATTGCTGAGTATACCACACTGGCCAGGTGTTGCTCAGCTGTCTGAATAGACCACTCTTGACATCAGTCACTTGTTCTTACTGTTTTCTTTCTGTCTATCCTTCAGCCTGAAGCCGCTGGACATCGAGTTCATGAAGAGACTCCATGACAAAGTCAACGTCATCCCGCTTATTGCAAAAGCCGACACTCTGACCCCAGAGGAGTGCCAGCTTTTTAAAAAACAGGTATTTGTGTGTGTCACTTTAGTAGGATAGACAGCGCTGCTGCTACAGTCCAACTACGGTGAATAGATACAAACATGTGTTTGCTTACTGCAGGCAGCATATACATGTAAAGCAATAGTAGACCTTTTAGGAGGAGAGAAAGATCAGAAGATCAATACCACTCTCAATCAATATCAATACCACATATATATATATATATATATATGTGTATATATATGTGTGTGTGTGTGTGTATGTATGTATGTATGTATATATGTGTGTGTGTGTGTGTGTGTGTGTGTGTATGTATGTATGTATGTATGTATGTATATATATATATATATATATATATATATATATATATATATATATATATAGATAGATAGAGGTGTGTACATATAGAGGTTTACTCCTTACAATATATATATATATATATATATATATATATATATATATATATATATATATATATATGGAGTTAACCCGGCCACAAAAGGATAGTTCATCCTTAAGGTTAAGGATTGTAAACCTTAAAGATAAATTACAAATTCTTTTTGATCTAGTTTTGTATGCAGGACTAAGTGTGTACTTGTTACCTTTATTCTTTAGTCTTGTATTTTATCTGTTTTTATATTTTTAATTGTTTTAACTGCTCTTTAATGTTTTATGTAAATCACTTTGTATTGCCCTGTTGCTGACGTGCTATACAAATAAAGCTGCCTTGCCTTGCCTTATTCTGATTTATATCTCCTTTTGTCAGATAATGAAAGAGATACAGGAGCACAAAATAAAAATTTATGAATTCCCAGACACGGAGGACGACGAGGACAACAAGCTCATCCGAAAGATTAAGGTGAAGCACCACACAGTCTTAACACAGTCGTTAAACATTTAAAACTTGATTTAAGGACCTCTGATAGATTTCTTATCTTTTATATTATACTCGTTGTACGTGTCCTTATTGCACCGTGGGTCGGAGAGAAACGTATTTTCAATTGGTCTGTATGTCTGGCACATATTTCAGAATTGCCAATAAAGTTGACTTGACTTGATCTTTCCACTCCAGGAGAAGATGCCGCTGGCCGTGGTCGGTAGCAACGTGGTAATCGAGGTGAACGGCAAGAAGGTCAGAGGTCGCCAGTACCCATGGGGCGTGGCAGAAGGTAGGTTCACTCAGGTCCACTGCCAGAAAAGGAGGACGCAGCTTCCAATTAACTCGAAATTTTACCAGAAAAGCGTTTAAGCATTTTTTTGTGTGTGTCAGGTTTCAAGAAAGATATTTGATACACAGTATGTTATTGCACCTTGGTCAGACAATGAGAGAGGTGAGAGAGAGGCTGACGCATGTTGGCGTCTACAGGTTGATGTGTGTGAGAATGTCCAGCAGTCACAGTATTATCTCTATATTGATGGATGAAGCGTGGTCTTCCTGAGAGTGTGGGACACTGTGCATGTTGTCCACAATGACCCCCCTGTATCCACTGAATGCATTAACTGCCAGGTAATACAACCACTGGTCAAAATGTATTCTTGACTGGAAACGAGTTGATGAACAAATGCAACCTGTAAAAGAAGAAAATATGGTTTTTACCGCCACTAGCACATGATCGTAACACAGGATTAGTTTTGAAATAGATATTGATTTAGTATATTTTTTTTGTCATTTCATTGTTGTTGGATTTGTAAGTCAAACAACAGTTGATTGCCACATTTGAACCATCATGTTATTAAAAGGTAACTACTGTTTTTTTCCAGAAAAGTAGAAGTTACCTGGCAGTTAATGCATTGTTACCTTTTATTACCCCTAAACTCAAAGTCACATGCACACAGTCCTTTTGGTAGTGTTGGTCTTGACCCTAATAGGGATTCTGGAAAAAAAGGGATAGTGTATTATGGGATATTTTGTTTCAGTATTGCAGCAAGCACTGACTGACCCAGCCACGATGAACTGCTGATGCTCTTACTGGTGTGTTAGTTTTATTTGTTTTAAAGTCCTCTGAAAGATGATACACTGTATATATCTTCATATAAAGTAATATACCTTTTGTTGCTCTGTGGTTGACCGTTTATCAGTCTTTCACTTTTCCATTCTTTCTTTTCTCTCTTTTTTTTCTCTGTCTATTCTTTTCCATGACTGACAGAGGGCATTTTTGGTAAACCAAACCATCTTTCACTTTATTTCAGCCTCATGTTCTCCCCTCCTCCTCCTCCTCAGTGTCCCCCAAACACTCCATCCCTCCTCTCCCTCCACTTTTCTGTTGCTGTGCTGTCTCATCATTAGGCTGATGGTCAACCCAATGCTCTGATCAGACTTGGGCTGAATACATTTCTAAGTACTGCAACACACCATCATTTGGAAAACATTTGAAAACAAAGAAGAACATGGACATATTAAATTGTGAACATATTATAGCTTAAAATACAAAAGAACACAGACACCAAAATCATTCATGTGTTCTCAGTAGATGATGGGTTCTCAACTGGTCTCACCCTGGGACCCACATTTTCCAATGGTCATAACGTTGCGACCCACTTTTATAGAATTCAAACCAAGCAAATTTATTTTTCAAAAATGGCCTTCGAAAACACACGTACGTCATCTTTTTTTTTAACATAAATACACATATTTACATGTGCAAAGTGCATTTCAGAGCACATTATTAAGAAACTGAGGAGGAACACGACAACGACATGGACAAAAGTGACTCAAATAAATAAAATATCAAACCTGCACAAAATAAATAGGGCCACAAAATTTGCGGTGCACGGTCACGGAAGACTTGTATCACGTGGACACGCCAACAGTTTTGTTGTCATTACTTAGAATTCCTCATGGGGGAGACAGAAACTACACACTATAGCTTTAACTTGTATAAGAAGATTCTATTGGCAATTATTAATATAGTATATCATGTAGATATTTTGAAGATTAAATATCAGTAACTCAATGTAGCTTTCGTTGTGGGGTTGATAGTATTTGGACTTTACACACCACATGTGAGGTGGCTCCAAAATCCCATACTAAGGTGCTATTTAGTAGCTAACACAGTATGTGAGATGTTTTAGTATGTCCTGAATATTAGTATAAAACCAATAGTATGTGAATTAAATACAATTTCCAGTAAAAAAAATTACACTATGCAAACACTGGACACTACGCCGGCATAAGTATCCCACAATGCAATGCGGTAGTAACAGCAACGTTCAAAACAGATGGACAGCAACCAAGGCAGCTCTGTAATCTCAAAAACTTTTATTTCTACATATCAAAATCTACGATTTTGTCACCTGCGACTGTTGGTCTAGTTGCTTACTTTTTTCAGTTGTTTAAGAATTATCTGGCGATGCCGTTAAAGGTCGACATGGGTTACCATGGTTACGCGTCTCCAACGGCAAGGAGGCTCTATGGACGTCACGTTGAAAATTACAGCTTAGTGCGTCCGCAAAGATGCACACTACTGTTTATATACCCAAAAGTATGTTGAATCATAGTATACATATTGAGTATGTAGTGCAGATTATGTGATTTCGGACACAACCTGAGTCTGCAATTGTATGTTTGGTATGGTAGTGTCCCAATGGCCTGGGATTGTTTTAATAAATAACAAGTCCTCCCTGTTGTCCACTATCTATAGTTTGACGGTTTGAAGCACTACATTTCATCCTTATATCATTTGGCATTTTAGAGCCTTACTAATAAATGGGCATGGCTGATATTATCTGCTTATTTTAGTTTATCACAGATATTTTGGTAATGGCCTTTGTTAGCAGATTAGTAATAATAAAGTGTGGTAGATCAATCCCAACTCTACTGTATGATGGAGTCATTTTGAAACAGTGTTGCCATTACATAGTTTGTCCACCAGAGAGCACTGACAAATTATTTTTATTTAAGTTTTGGTCTCCCTCAGTACATATTTTGGTCGCAAATTCAAGGGATCCTTCTAAAAAAATCTTCATGTGTTAATGTTAAAAATTATATATAGATACCAGCAGATATGTCGTTTTTTGTACTCTCACATATTGATATCAGTGTCGATGTAAATTCTACCAATCTCTGGAAGAAAGTGTCAAACTTTGCTATGATCACTTTAAATTGCTGCACTAAGCTTTAGAGCTGCAAAAAAAAAGACACTTTTTACATACTACTCAACACTGAGACAATGTGAACAGAGACAAACGCCCACAAAAGGAAATGCAGAACCAGAGCAATACCCACTACATAAACCAACTTTCATCACTGTCTTGTGTCCAATGTGTCCCTGAGCAAGACACTTAACCCCTAGTTGCTCCAGAGGCGTGTTACCTCTGACATATGTAGCAACTGGAAGTCACTTTGGATAAAAGTAATGTAATGTCTTACTCCATAAGTTGCTTTTAATACATATCCCATATGCCTAAGAAATACATAAATAATTTCTACCCTTCCCTTTTTGTCATGTCACAGTGTATGCTAAGTGTTGCCATAGGAGCAAAAGAGCCCGTAATCTACCAGAGGGACACATGAATGATTATGTTTGTTGTCTTTTTGTTTTTATTACTTAATTTGATAGTCAACCCTGAAAGACCAAGGTTGTAATAAACAGGAATGATCCCGCAAAGTGCATTTGATGAGGCTTACTTGACACATGTCTGAAAAATCTGCCTGGTGTTCTCAGCAGGTTTAAAGCCTCTCTCTTGTTGTCCCAGGTCTGATGCTGTGAATAGTCATGGAGAAAACTAGAGGCTGTTTGGTGCTGAAGCTACAGCTGCAATAGAAGCATCACTCTCAACGCTGTGGTTCCATGCTTTGCTCCTGTGGTATTCCATACTGTTGTACCGTTTAATTTCGGCCCTGCTTCACCACACGGTTCAACTCCCCATATTATGCTGTGAGTTGAATAGGTTGTGTTGGTGCAGGGTGAGAACGGTGTGCAGGTCTCACTGTATCACTGGACCAAGGAATGGGATCCACCATCCTAACACATTGCTTATAGATTCATTATAGGTTCATGAGCAGCTAATGGCGAGATAGTGATTTCCAGAAGGGCATGTAGCAACTCATTTAAGTCATCAAGGTAACATGCGGTTTGGCATCATGAGTTATCAGTGATCACTCATTAGCATATTCAGAATTTGAATGTAACAACATGGTCCTGAAACAGTTGTGTGCTCTTGATTCATTAAACCAATGCAGCTCATCATCATGGCCTAAACACACAGTGCTAGTAGGCTCAAAACACCTGATGGACTGAAACAATTTCCCATTAAACTCCATGAATGGCAAATTAAAAAACCAAAATGAAAACCCGGAGTATGCATCAGGTATTTTCTGCCATTCATCAACAAATAAGATCTGTGTACTATTAGTTACAACCTTTTTATTTCTTCCTATGACCCTTGACCTCACTTAGCTCCCCCACTTATTACCTCATTGAGACTTGCACCCCCCAGCTGGTCATGCAAAGATCCTCATATAACACCCCCTCCAACCACCACAGTCCCTCTTACAAGCCCTGCGCTCTTTAGTCAGTCAGCTTGGACCCATGCAGGTTGTGGTGTTGATCCAGGGCCAAATCTGGGCTGAATCTGGGCCAGACCTAGGCCGATTCTGGGCTCGAACCGGGCCAGGTCTGAGCCATAATAAACCCAGCTCCTCCAGACCCAGATTTAGCCCCCGCTGGAAGCAGACAGTAACTGATAAAACGTACCCCTCCCCCCCCCCCCCCCCCGCCAGAGCTCCCTCCTCTAGAAGAGACAGAAGGTCAATGGCTGGCTTGGGACGCCAAGGGGCGGGACTGCTTAAGTTTCATCAATGGTAAGGTGTCCTCCTTATTTCGCTCCCCTGATGATTGACTGCCAGTGGGAGGGAGGTTAACCAATAAGGAGCAGCGTATTTGATGACGAGGAGGCTGGAGATCCACCACATACAGTACATCCTCCGCAGCAGTTTATCTGCAATCCTTTTCCAGAATCCCATCTGACTGTGTAACCATGTCTTTTGTTTGTTGAGATGAATACTCACAATCATGTAACTGTACCATGTTGGAATGAGACGGGTTCTGTTAGCTGTTGTCTGACCCAGAACTATTGTTCGTTATAACTATGTGGCGTCCAACAGTGAAAGGCTGTGATCAGATAGGAGGCTTTTTTTCTTGTGCTGACTATTAGTAATTTGAAAGGGCTCACTCGTAGTGATGAGCCCACAGAATTAGGGCTGGGCAATATATCAATATAGATCAATATCGTACCTTTTTTTCCGTTGAGCTTAGGGACATTTCTGTTAATCCAAAAATTAACATACGGGGGGGGGGGAAGCTGTCAAAAATCATTACAGAAAATTCCTTCTTATTAACACAGTATATTATCCCATATTTCTACAGACTTTTCTAACAGTGTATGCTCATATTACAACCGTCCTATGTGATCATGGCCTGATGTCCCTCTGCCCTTTGTGCTCTGTTTATGTTAATAACACATATTAACACATATTGTACAATGCCTCTCTTGTTACTGTCACTTTTCTCTGTACACATACCCCTCCCTTTATAACCTATGAATGAATGAATGAACTGTAATCCTGTATGTTTGTACCATGAGGTCTCCATAGAGATTAATAACATTCATTTTTAACTCTGCGATGTTTTGCTTATATTTTTTCATTTTGTTTTCTATACAACCACTACGCTGTGTACGTGTTATCATGACATCACTACAGGGTTTCCGCGAGGTCTCAAAATCTAAATTTTAGTCCTTAAAAAGTCTTAAATTCGCTGAAGTATTGTGTTCTAGGTCTTAAATCATTTGAAACAGGTCTTTATTTTCCTACGTCCATGCAACGCTACCTCTGATGCTCATTTTCTTTAATTCCGTGGTGTTGAAGTTCTTTCTTTCGGTAGTCCAAATATAACTTTGCTGTATTATGACGACAAATGAGACCAACATGCAATTTATATTGCAGCCAATCAGCTTTCGTGTTATTGCCGCGAGTCTCTTTCGGATCGTACCACAGACATACAACAGACTTTAGTCTTTAACTTTGGGGAAGTGCAAGTTAGGCGAACTGAATTTAGGGCTCAGTTGATGTTGTGATAAATGTCTTAAATATCATTCATAATGGTCTTAAAAAGTCTTAAATTTGACTTGGTGAAACCTGCAGAAACCCTGGAATAACACACACTACCGTTTTGTTGATCTTACTCACAAAAACACAGTAGTTTGTGTCTGCTGGAACTGCTTCTCGATGTGGACACAAAGCCAGAGATAGACCCAAGCCGTTGACCCTTACCCAGTAAAATTGGTTATTTTACCCAGAGTTCATTGCAATAATTTGGCACCTGTAAGACAGGTGTAAGACTATCAGTTTCCCTTGAGACAGAATGATTATTATTCTGATTATTACAAGGAGAAGTGTTCATGCACAGTCATGTTGATACCCGTGTCTCTCTCTCTCTGTTTTCCTCTCTCTCCCTGTGTGTTTTCAGTGGAGAATGGGGAACACTGCGACTTCACTGTGCTACGCAACATGCTGATCAGGTAAGACGGCTGTTATTCAGACAGCTATATAAGGGTGTGTGTGTGTGTGTGTGTGTGTGTGTGTGTGTGTGTGTGTGTGTGTGCGTGCGTGTGCGTGTGCCCTATATGGGGCAAATGTGCATTGTCAATGTTGTGTCTGACAACATTATGGAAAGATGAAGAAGTTTCTGTTTTCCTGCCGTGCTTTGGTGTGGAACTTACTGATTCCACTTCAACACTGTAACTTTAGCTAAAAGCATTCCTAATAGCATTTTCCCACTCAATACTAGACCAATTTGAAAGATGTTTGTTCACATTAATCACTTAGACACAAATGCATGGGGAAATAGGGTCCAGGTTGAAAAAGAAAAAAAAAGAAAATACCCTTTATTCCCATGAATGCATCTTGATTTCTTACCCAAAAACTAGAGGCTGACAGTTTTCTTCTAATACCCACATTAGTGTACAGTAAATGCATGTTTCTGTTTCTTCCCCTTCCACAGGACTCATATGCAGGATTTAAAGGACGTCACCAACAATGTCCACTACGAGAATTACCGCAGTAAGAAACTCGCTGCCGTCACCTGTAATGGAGTGGACAATACCAAGACCAAGGGACAGCTCACTAAGTACGCCTTCAATACTCAACTACTACTTCCCTCATTTTAATGAAACAGAACACACTACTTTAGATGTGGGGGGGGGGGGGGAACACAATGGCAGCGTGTTGTCACAGCAGTTTTTAGTTTTATTAAAGTTGATCATCACAAATCACAACTAACTATTAACGTCTGCCTTCACTGTGGTCAACAGGAGTCCCCTGGCGCAGATGGAGGAGGAGCGCAGGGAGCACGTGATGAAGATGAAGAAGATGGAGGCCGAAATGGAGCAGGTCTTTGAAATGAAGGTTAAGGAGAAGAAGCAGAAACTGAAGGACTCAGAGGCTGAGGTGGGGTGTGTGTGTGTGTGTGTGTGTGTGTGTGTGTGTGTGTGTGTGTGTGTGTGTGTGTGTGTGTGTGTGTGTGTGTGTGTGTGTCACCATTCAAGGCATCCATTATGTAAGGGATAATGTAGGGCGACCCCTTCAGGCTGAGGGGGCACAAGATAACGAGATCAAAAACTAGTTATATATGTAAGGGCGTTTTCACACCATCAGCCTTTAGTTCGGTTGAATCGCACTAGAGTGTGTTTGTCCCGCTGGTGCGGTTCATTTGGGCAGGTGTAAAGGCAGCAATCACACTCGGGCATGCACCAAAAGTGGACCAAACAAGCGTACCGAGACCTGCCTGAAGAGGTGGTACGCTCTCGATCCAACTCTGGAGCGGGTCGTTTGTGGTGAAACGTGATCCTACCTTGAACCGCACCAACAAGTCTGAGCTAGTGTCTCCTGTAGTCAGGTGTGTTCAGCAGTCTGAGCTGATGTCTCCTGTAGTCAGGTGTGTCCAGCAGTCTGAGCTAGTGTCTCCTGTAGTCAGGTGTGTTCAGCAGTCTGAGCTAGTGTCTCCTGTAGTCAGGTGTGTCCAGCAGTCTGAGCTGATGTCTCCTGTAGTCAGGTGTGTTCAGCAGTCTGAGCTAGTGTCTCCTGTAGTCAGGTGTGTCCAGCAGTCTGAGCTGATGTCTCCTGTAGTCAGGTGTGTTCAGCAGTCTGAGCTGATGTCTCCTGTAGTCAGGTGTGTTCAGCAGTCTGAGCTAGTGTCTCCTGTAGTCAGGTGTGTTCAGCAGTCTGAGCTGATGTCTCCTGTAGTCAGGTGTGTCCAGCAGTCTGAGCTAGTGTCTCCTGTAGTCAGGTGTGTTCAGCAGTCTGAGCTGATGTCTCCTGTAGTCAGGTGTGTCCAGCAGTCTGAGCTAGTGTCTCCTGTAGTCAGGTGTGTCCAGCAGTCTGAGCTGATGTCTCCTGTAGTCAGGTGTGTTCAGCAGTCTGAGCTGATGTCTCCTGTAGTCAGGTGTGTTCAGCAGTCTGAGCTGATGTCTCCTGTAGTCAGGTGTGTTCAGCAGTCTGAGCTGATGTCTCCTGTAGTCAGGTGTGTTCAGCAGTCTGAGCTGATGTCTCCTGTAGTCAGGTGTGTTCAGCAGTCTGAGCTGATGTCTCCTGTAGTCAGGTGTGTTCAGCAGTCTGAGCTGATGTCTCCTGTAGTCAGGTGTGTTCAGCAGTCTGAGCTGATGTCTCCTGTAGTCAGGTGTGTTCAGCAGTCTGAGCTGATGTCTCCTGTAGTCAGGTGTGTTCAGCAGTCTGAGCTAGATGTCTCCTGTAGTCAGGTGTGTCCAGCAGTCTGAGCTGATGTCTCCTGTAGTCAGGTGTGTTCAGCAGTCTGAGCTGATGTCTCCTGTAGTCAGGTGTGTCCAGCAGTCTGAGCTGATGTCTCCTGTAGTCAGGTGTGTCCAGCAGTCTGAGCTGATGTCTCCTGTAGTCAGGTGTGTTCAGCAGTCTGAGCTGATGTCTCCTGTAGTCAGGTGTGTTCAGCAGTCTGAGCTGATGTCTCCTGTAGTCAGGTGTGTTCAGCAGTCTGAGCTGATGTCTCCTGTAGTCAGGTGTGTCCAGCAGTCTGAGCTGATGTCTCCTGTAGTCAGGTGTGTTCAGCAGTCTGAGCTGATGTCTCCTGTAGTCAGGTGTGTTCAGCAGTCTGAGCTGAGTGTCTCCTGTAGTCAGGTGTGTTCAGCAGTCTGAGCTGATGTCTCCTGTAGTCAGGTGTGTTCAGCAGTCTGAGCTGATGTCTCCTGTAGTCAGGTGTGTTCAGCAGTCTGAGCTGATGTCTCCTGTAGTCAGTTGTGTTCAGCAGTCTGAGCTGATGTCTCCTGTAGTCAGGTGTGTTCAGCAGTCTGAGCTGATGTCTCCTGTAGTCAGGTGTGTCCAGCAGTCTGACCTAGTGTCTCCTGTAGTCAGGTGTGTCCAGCAGTCTGACCTGATGTCTCCTGTAGTCAGGTGTGTCCAGCAGTCTGAGCTGATGTCTCCTGTAGTCAGGTGTGTCCAGCAGTCTGAGCTGATGTCTCCTGTAGTCAGGTGTGTCCAGCAGTCTGAGCTGATGTCTCCTGTAGTCAGGTGTGTTCAGCAGTCTGAGCTGATGTCTCCTGTAGTCAGGTGTGTCCAGCAGTCTGACCTAGTGTCTCCTGTAGTCAGGTGTGTTCAGCAGTCTGAGCTGATGTCTCCTGTAGTCAGGTGTGTCCAGCAGTCTGAGCTAGTGTCTCCTGTAGTCAGGTGTGTTCAGCAGTCTGAGATGATGTCTCCTGTAGTCAGGTGTGTCCAGCAGTCTGAGCTGATGTCTCCTGTAGTCAGGTGTGTCCAGCAGTCTGAGCTAGTGTCTCCTGTAGTCAGGTGTGTTCAGCAGTCTGAGCTGATGTCTCCTGTAGTCAGGTGTGTCCAGCAGTCTGAGCTAGTGTCTCCTGTAGTCAGGTGTGTTCAGCAGTCTGAGCTGATGTCTCCTGTAGTCAGGCGTGTTCAGCAGTCTGCGATGCAGCAGAGCAGCAAACTGTAGCAGCTTGCAGCGCTTCTCTCACAATAGACAGCAGTCAGGCTCGCCGTGCGTCACTCTCATCTCCGTGGTCAAACCAGCCACCCCTAAAGTTGGAGACTGACGCCGGCAGAGCAGAGCGAAGTCTCGGTGACCGGAGCAGACGTAGTAACGTCTCTCGCCAAACAATGTCAGACTTTTTAAATTAAATGAGCTGGTTTAACCATGGAGATGTCCAGAACACAGGACCTTCTTCCCGTATTTACTTTCTTGCTCCCACCCAAGACACATCCGACCAATAAGAGGAGTGAACTTTCTTGCGTGATTTGTAATGACGCTTTTTGGTACGCTTGGAGTTTTTCAGGTGTGAAACGAAAAACGAACTAAAGGGAAATCGCTCCAAGTTTACAAACTCATCAACTGATTCGGACCAAAGAAAACAAACCATAGATGTGAAAACGCCCTAAATGAACAACTGACGGGTATTACATGTGCTATTGATGGGAACATGTAACAGTGAGTCTCTCTAATGTTTTGACCCTTAGCTGGAGCGACGCCACGAACAGATGAAGAGGAACTTGGAGGCGCAGTACAAAGAGCTGGAGGAGAAGAGGCGGGTGTACGAGGACGAGAAGGCCAACTGGGAGGCTCAGCAGAGAATCCTCGAGCAGCAGAAACTGGACGCCTCCAAGTCAGTAACGCTCACACTCTTCAACAGCTGACTAATAACTGGTTAACTGGCCAAATGGTTCATTTGTTAAGTCAGCCGTATGTGTCTACTAAATGATGCATAGAAAAAAGGTTTGACAATATTGTTTGCATCATTTTTCTAGAATATGACATTAACTGTATATTATATATATACTGCTGTGGCAATGTTCTTACGCAGTGCGGTTTGCTTTGCTACGAATGCCAGTCATGGATTTATGATATTTATTAAGGATACTGGGTTACATTAAAAATGCAGGTTTTCATAAATTAGGTAAGGGTGTATTTTATTGCCTATGTGAAGTTATCAAATGTCAAATTTTTCACTACTGTAAGTTCATTCGGTTCATTTCTATAGTGATGTTGGGTTCAAATCAAACAACAAAACTATGAGAAAAAATCTGCTTTTTATTGTTTTTTGTCATTTGGATGACCCGACCGTTTGAGATGGCTGCAGTGCGGTGCCTGGAAAGCCCAATAATGATGTTTCCACGTTATACGAGATTGTAATGTTCTCTTTTTTCTTGTTTCTTACACAGGACGATGGAAAAGAACAAGAAGAAAGGAAAGATCTTTTGAAGAGGCACAACCTGTTTCTTCAACTTTACTTTTTCTTAATCCCCTTTTAAAGTTCACATTTACTGTGGCCCTATACATACACACAAAAACAACAGATATAACACTCAGCACATTCCATAACGTACCTCTGGGTTACATTTAACATGCACCACGTGTGACATGGATGTCATTTCTCTTCTCACACACACACACACACGCAAATCCCACAACATGCAAAGGCCCACATGCTCGTCTCTCTGTGGGGTTTTACCATTTTATCTGTTGAAACCTTTTCATTTTCATTGGGAATGCATGTTTTTGTGAAATTCTATTTTCCTATATTTCCTGACAAAGAGGAGAAGCCCGAGTTCCTCTGAGCTACAATACGGAGTTAACACATGGCAGGGACCATGCATAGCCATTTGTACACATGTAGTAGTAGTACAGTATGTTCTCTAGATATTCCATAGATCTGCAGATAGACCCTCTCCTTGACGCTCTTTCTTTTATTTTTCTCAAACACTTAACACAGGTGTGTACACATTAAAAACACTCATAGACTCAAGACCTTGTTGAGAGTGTGTTAAGAGAAGGGAGAGTGCATGTGTTAAGAGAAGGGAGAGTGCATGTGTTAAGAGAAGGGAGAGTGTGTGAGGGAAGGTGGCAGCTGGGCGGGGAGAAGTCTGATGGAATTGAGGTGCGGTCACACCAAGAAAGTGGCACAGTGAAATGAATCTCACTGACTCTTTGCGAAATTTGAATAGTATACATAACTGCTTCCTCACACAACAAAATATTACCCCTCTGCTATCTGCTCTCTAACAGAATATGTTAAATCCCAAAGCAGTGTGCTGCGACACATTCAAACCTTTAAAGGGTAACTACTGTTTTTTTCAACCTGGACCCTATTTTCCTATGTTTTTGTGTGTAAGTGACAGCAGTCAAACAATCTTTGAAATTAGTCCAGTATAATATAATATAGTGAACGCTGTAATTGGCAGCCACAGACCGGGCTGCAATGTAACCCTATGGGGCAAATGTGCAGCGTCAGTTTGGTCCTCTAAAAGTTTTGTTTTGCCGCTGACAGACTCAGATTATTACTCTAAGTGTCTGACAACATTATGAAAGGATCCCTACAGAGATGGACCCTTTTAAAACCTCTTTCAGACCTTTCTGTTTAACCAGAAACAGATCTGAGGTCGCTAGCACTAAACCAACCAGACTCCATTTAAAAAAGCAATACTTTTAATGTGTATATAGCCAACATATTTTCACATGTAAATCAGTAAACGTTGTGTGCACCTAGAGTTGTGATGGTTGGAAAAGTGGAAAGACGACCCAAAATGGCTTTTCATAGTTTTATTTTGTTTCTGTCGGCTTTGAATGAAGTGTATTTTACGATCCTAAAATGACTGTTTATTTACATGGAGTCTGGTGGCTTTAGCAAACGTAATTTTGCAGATGTTTTTATGTTTAAAAGAAGGACCTTACTCTTTAACAGAAAGGTCGACCTCCTTAGAAATCCTTTCTATAATGTTGTCAGACACTTAGAATATTAATCTGAGTCTGTCAGCGGCAAAACGAGCACTTTTGTGAAGGTAAATAGAAGCTGGACAGTTGTCCTATTAACTCACATTGTAGCTTGTTTCTCTGCTGCCGACTGCAGTGATCTCTCTTAATACTGGACCAATGTCAAAGATTGTTGTTCCCATCAGTCACTTAGACACAAAAACATAGGAAAATAGGTGGAAGAAAATGGTAATTACCCTTTAATATACCTTTCCAAGAGTTTCCATGTTTTATTTTAATATGATGATGATGATGATGATGGTGATGATATTAATAATACTATATGTAAGGGTGAAGAACAACTGCGTTCTTGCACTGCTGTGAAAGGATTGTCCCTTTATCATTTAAAGCAAAATGCTGAAGAGACAAACCTTTCACCTGCAGCCCCTAAAATATGACCTGTATGGACGTGTTTGATTGATGATGGAAATGCTTATATAGTGTACATACTGAAGGCTGCTCAGTGGCCTTTTTTTCTCTTTTTTTTTTTTTTCAGAATGTTATATGCCAGGAATATCAACAGAACTTGTACTCGGAACAGAACCTATTATATAAAACTTGTCTTAAGAACACATATACTGTATACATCTATGCCAACGAGTACACTTTCTCAGGATTGCTCCGTTATGCTACGTTTTCTCCTTAAGTCCAGAGAAAAGCAATTATGTGGTCCTACAAGTTAAAAAAAAGTGATTACTTTTCTTTGAAATGCTTGTGAACCACTCGCCCTTCCAATAACACCAAGTTAACATACATTTAGGTGGATTTTCTTTTTGTAAAATTTCCTTTTTTATATATATATGTACACTGTTTACTGCTTCTCTTCTTTTGTGTTACCATGTGTTCCGTCTCTAACTGTACATGGTTGATATTAAAGTTGACATGGTTATGCTTTAACTCCCAACGTGTGCTGTGAAAGTATTCTTTTAAACACACTCATGACATTAATAATTTAATACTGAGTCAAACATTTAGATTCTGGATGGAGATTTATCAAAACATACATGTATGGAAACATATGTATCAACTTTATTTATTCTGGGAGGGCCAATTGATTACATGCCATATAAAACTACAATACATATAGGAATGACTGAACATAGTAATTAATATATAATATACAGTTGCAATACACAGTACACATAAAGCAGTTACAGAATGTTAAACAACTCAAAGTGCACATGTACATTCAGTATACATGGCTTCATAAAGAAGACGTTTAAAGTGATTAAATGGAATCAGGCTGTTTATTTCATTAGAAACTACAGGTTATTGGAGCATAATACTCTACCTACCTAATTCTGTCCTAACAAATGGAATATTTAGGACCAAGGACTCACTAGTGTGAATCACATATACTGATATGATTTAAAATCCAGCAAGCTTGTTAAATATACAGCTTTGCCAGACCTTCCTCCACAGCGCTGCCGAGGAAGGTCTGGTTAGTCCTCACAGCATTCCGGGATGGGAGTAAAACGTGCTCTGGTTTATTGGCATTTCTTTAAACCAATCACAATCATCTTGGGTGGAGCTAAGCTCTGGACGGAGCCACGGTGCCTCTGCTAAATAGTCTCAGGAAGGAATTTGTTTTGGTGGAACGTGTGGATGTTCAGAAGTAGTTTTAGTCGTGCAACAGAAAACTCAGATTGGACAGATAGTCTACACAAAGAAAGAGGAAGGGGACGGACATTGGCGAAAATACATGCATCCGGCGGAATTTCCTGCAGCACCGGAGCAATCCTGGAAGTGGACTAGGTAAATACAAACATCTGTGAGATCATCCAACTTTTGAGATCTTGATGCATATTGAAAGTTGAATCTATCTGCAATCATACGCAGCACTGCTCATTTCCATGAACCTGAGGATTTTGCTGCTACAGCCTAGGTCTGCAAAATCAGGCATCAAATGATCACAGTATTATACAATGATACATCTTTAGTGTTGCTGACTGCTGCCCTCGGTGTTGTGGCGCTGATTGTAGACATCCAGAGCCCACTGGGATGTCCCGCTGTAGCAGATCTGTCTTCCTTTGATAGTCTGGACTCTGCAAAACATACACAAGAGAAACACTAAATCTCCACTCCACTGAAACCAGAATGTGTTGGTTAAACTACAGCATAATCTTACATGTAGCTAGATATAAATACCAGTCATGATCATAACCTAAGTGCTAATAATACTTTGATCACATCAGTGATGATGAGTAGCTCATCAGGACCCACTTTATCCACCTTCTTTTGTGATGATGCCTGTCTGGAGGTCTTGGTCATCCATCTTTCTATTCATCATGTCATCACCAATTACAAGACAAAAAATGGTAGACGAATGAGGCACACACTTACATGAATGCCTGGTTCTGACAGTTGCTGTGGGTCTTGGTTATGTTGGACACACGCTGTAATGGTATATTGCGTTTGTGAAAGTTGAAGCAGCAGTTTCCAGGTGCTGACTGGAACTGCACAGCTTGAGCTGTGATGAAGGTAAATGGATAGAGTCAGAACAAAAATGAAACTCAAACAAAACATGGAGATGACAAGACACAAACACACAGTGTGGAAGAAGTATTCAGATCCAGTAAAAGTACTAATACCACACTGTAAAAATACTCAGTTACAAGTAAACGTCTTGCATTGAAAATAGTACTTAAGTAAAAGTCTGTAAGTATCATCAGGAAAATGTACTTAAAGTATTAAAAGTAAAAGTACTCAATGCAGAACTTTCCTCCCATTGTAGTGAGTGTAAAGGATCCAACCAGTTGTGTGTTTAATGGTCTGATCATCTCAGCTGGACTAGTAGCCGTTATATTGTTGGCTAGTTTACTTTAGAATAAAACATCAGATTTTATAAACTACATGTGTTTTGTGTGCAGAAATCTTAATGTGTAAAGTAACTAGTAACTAAAGCTGTAACAGATGAATGTAGTGGAGTAACTAAAGTAACTAGTAACTACAGCTGTCAGATGAATGTAGTGGAGTAAAAAGTACAATATTTCTCTCTGAAATGTAGCGGAGTAGAAGTAGAAAGTGGCATGAAAAGAAAAGACTCAAGTAAAGTACAAGTACATCAAATGTGTACTTATGTACAGTACTTGAGTAAATCTACTTAGTTACATTCCACTAATGCAAACACAGATCACTCACGCATGGCATTGCAGCAGCAGGCGGCGGTGAGCAGCAGCCCCAGAGTGAAGCAGAGAGTCTTCATCATGCTGTCAGTGAAAAGATGATGTTGATGATGATGATGTTCTTCTTCTTCTCCCTTTGCAATGATCGACTCTTAGCACTGCGTCCGATAAAGATATATAAGCCCTGTCCATTGTGGAACCGAAATTATGTCAGCTTTTCCATCCCAAATGCATCTTGCCATGATGACACATCAAGGGCAGAACCCCCCCACAGAACTCCCACTGCGAAGAAATGCTCAAAACACTGTAGGCTGTTGTCTACTGAGGGGAAGGAAGTTGCAGTAAAGGCCAGTGTTGTTGTAAAGATTAAAATCTGCTCCCCTACCCTCAGAAAACAGAAGTGTCGGTCAGCATTTAGCTTTACACCTTGGTGTATATTTAGTTAGTAGAAAGGTTATGATATTCCATCATATGCTTAGCATTTTCAACGGAAGTACAAAGTCCACATGAGAGTGACACATTTTTATTTAGATTATACTCATGTTCAAGGGACATTTTGTTAGTTTCTGAGTCTACTGATGAGATACGCTTTGAATATGTGTTACATTTCCAGTAAAGACCAACCCAAATGCACACAGAATGACCAGACATGCACAATATATGCTGGTCAAAGCATGTTATGGATCCAATGGGATGCACTATAACTTGGTACATTTCATAATTTTTAATAATAAGGTTATTTGCGAAGTAAAAAGATGCATTTATTATATATATCTAAGACTGTTTTTAATTACTTAAATCTTTAAATAGATTGACATTGCATTGGTTATTTCACTCAAGACTGGATCAACTGGGAGAAGCAAGCAACTGCCCGGAACTCTAGCAGAATACTTTTTATTGATCCCCACTGGGGAAATTACAATTTTTTTCATTCTGTTGTTAGAACACACTACACACAGTCCTGAAATACATAGTTTTTTCCTCATTGGACAATACTCAGGTCCTATACGTGCATAAATGGGGAGATGTCAGAGTGAAGGGGCTGCAACTGCTAACCCTAACCTTTTGGTCCGTACAAGGACTTGAAGCAGCGACCCTCCAATTCCTAACCCAACTCCCTACGAACTGAGCTACTGCCACCCCAGATTCCAGTCAATCTGCCAATGCTAGACTAGACTGTATGTTAGTCTAGCATTACCTAGTCTATATCCTTGATGTTCCACTTCTGGGATTGCTCCGGTGCCGCAGGAAATTCCGCCGGATGCATGTATTTTCACCAATGTCCGTTTCCTTCCGCTTTCTTTGTGTTGGCGTTCTAACCTCTGGTGGATTTGTGAGGACTATGGTTAACTGCTCCTCAGATCTCTGCAGGGTAAATCCAGACAGCTAGCTAGACTATCTGTCCAATCTGAGTTTTCTCTCGCACAACTATTTTACAGCTGCTCAGTGCGGAGCTTAGCGCCGCCCATGACAATTGTGATTGGTTTAAAGAAATGCCAATAAAAATAAAATTCCTTTCCTTTATTGTGTTATATTTCTTTTGTGTGCATGTTATAGGTTTACAAAGTGAAAAAGCCCAAAGTCCCCCCCAAAGGGACTTACCATCTCCAACAGAAAACACTGTTCACAAACTGCTCCAAACAGCTCTATTATAGTCCAGCCTTTACTTCAGAGACAAACGTGGTCAATTTGTAACACACGTTATAATGCTCACCTGAAAATGAGCATACTATGAGCACTTTATTTTTATTTTAAAGGAGAGATTTGTCCTCAGATCTAAGAGACCTCGGGGCTGAGTGCCTTAGAATAAGATCTGTGATATAAGATGGTGCCTGGCCATTAGAGCCTTGAAGGCAATCAACAGGGTCTTAAACTGGATTATAAAGTCGACAGGTCAGTGGAGAGAGGCTTGCAATGGGGGGATGTGATCATATTTTTTATTACTAGTCAACATCCTTGCAGCTGCATTTTAGACCATCTGTAGGCTACTTAATGAGGGGAAGGCCTAGTCTAAATAAAGGGAATTGCAATAGTCCAGCCTGGATGTAATGAAGGCATAAATGAATTGTTCCATGTCCTGAAAGGACAGAATTTGCTTGAGTTTGGAAATGGTTCTTAACTGACTGTCTGTCAGGTTCAGAGTCAAATATGATACTTTAATCACAGATATGTCAAAGTTTAGTCAGGATAATGCTATAAAGTTGAGTAAAACACCCAAAATTCCAAGTATGGAACCATCCATGTTATTTTGGGGCAATTTGGTTGAAAGAAACCCAAATGTCTGATGTAGAAACTTTGAAAACGGGTCAAATTTGGACAACAGGAGGGTTAAGGTGAATCCTGATTTATTATTGATGACCCTGAGGCCCTATCAAAGAAGTTTTAAACTTCATTATCTCAGTTTAGTGTTGACGGTGCTTACATTTTGCATGCTCAGTAACACAGAGAGAAGGAGGAATGTGTTGGCCCAACAGCATATTTTTGCCCTGGCTCCACATAACAGGTTATTCTGGTGGGAAAGGAAGGAAAACGGCATCAGAGAAACTTAACTGCCAAAGTCAGTTAAGAGTTTGGTGGATTTTCAAATGAAACAAGTACTGTAGATTGTAGAATCCAGTGTAGATTTTTTTATTCTGTCCTTCAGGACTGACCATACTGGTATATATGTAGATACGAGTGAATCTCCAGGTCCTGATTTTTTTCTTTGTACCATTAGTGGAATCAAGCCATGCAGAAAGTTTTGGTTTAATTTACCCAGGTTTAGTAACATGTTCTTCTGAGATTTATGCTGCATTAAGATAAGATAAGATAAGATAAGAAGCCTTTATTGTCATTATATTAAAACGAATGCAACAAAATTGTGAGTGTCCCTCCCAGTGCTGCTTAAAAGAAACTATATCGCATGTATCCATACATAATATAAAAACATCAATCTTGATAACGTAGCAGAGAGATAATCACTCCTGGAAACAATGTCCTCATTAGTTTGCATTACCCTATACATTAGTCCTCACTTTTAACAGATTTCATCAGAATTATTTTCTACCTTAGAAGTAATTAGAATTAGACAGTGAGGTTTAAAGTTTCAAAAGCCGATATCTAGAGCCTAAAAAACCATAACTATCTACTTTTTTCTGTTGGCATAAAAAGTCAAAGTTTAGGGTTTCGTTATGATAAAAAAAAAATGTAATCAGAGGGCGATGGGATTATAAATACAAAAGCAGAATACCAACCACTAAATTATATTGGTTTCTGCCTCCTCCACAGTAAACTACATCACCAGTTAATCAAGAGTTAGTTCCTTCCTTCATGCAAATCGGTGGGGTGTTGACCGAAGGGATGTTCACAAGATCTTATCGCAGCTGTTTTTAGACGTGTACACACACACACACACACACACACACACACAGGTTTAGCAATGCATCTGTGACCTATTTAGGTCACTTCTGTGCATGCATTTGCAACCCCATCAATTCCCTCATAATCATCAGCATATCTGATTTACATAGGCCTCTGTCAATGGGCTGCCAAAGTAATGCACTGAACATTTTTATATGTAACATAAATACTTCCGTTTTAAAGATACATTTGAGAAGCATTGTTGAATGTGTTTCAGTTAAACAACTGATATGTCAGAACATAAGTATAAAACTAAAACTAAACTGACAAAATATTCTAGGAAATATCTATTAGGTACCATTTCACATTCAAATATCAAAGTGTAGACCTACCTATACCCACACAAAGGTGTAAATAAAGAACTGACAGATTACATTTCACTGAAATTGAATTTTTATAATTTCGCGTAACAAATAAATACATTGATTGAATTGATTAATTGACGATGTAGTAGAATCTTGTTTTGCGTGTTTACCCTCTTTAACACGGTAAAACAGCTTCACTTATTTTGTCCGCGCTCTACAAGAGTACTTACGGTACTCCATTTGTATAGACACCGCTGACGTCAGAAGACCCGCTGAAATTCAAAGTTAGATGAGGAGAGAGCAAGAAGGTTGCTTCTTGTTTTCTGTCAGTTAGCGTTAACCCATTTTGTACAGAGTGTAGTTTCATACAGTCTTCTTTTCAGGTAAGACAACAAACGACTTGCTCAGCGTGTAAGTTACATTGCTCTGCTAACTCTGTGAAAACGCAAGGCCATTTGTTCTTGCTAAAGTTAGCTTGTTAGGCTAACATTACGCTGTCCAGCTTGAAATGAGCTTGCCAGAGTTGACTCAAAGGTCTCGGAGATAGAAAAGTAACGTTAGCTAATAAAATGAAACTAACACAGGGGTTATTGTGGTGTAGGCAGTGTTAACAAGATAACGTAACTTTGTTTAACGTTAGCTGACTAGCTAGCACAACTTGCAATGAATGTGTGTTTGATTTTGAAAATTGGCTGCAACTGGGCGTTGTCACGTTTCATTTTATGTTGGATAATAAATGACCTTTTTTTTTTATTTATTTAATATTAGTTTTTCCTCTTTCCCGTGTAACGCATCTGACAACTATTTTTACACATTTTAACCAATATTTTTTATGGCTTGGTTAAGAGTTTTTTTTAACCCAAGTTATGTAATGCTAACATTAGCCAGTCAATGAACGTTACGTCCATGACCTGCACTGCTATGAAATCTTTTTATCTGGTTTATAACTTTAACGGGGCAATTTCAGTAAGCAGGTGTTTAGAGTGAGGAGTAACTGCTAAATAAATTGCCATGGCTTGACTCTTGTTTGTTCTAAATTAATGCTGTTGTGATTAGGATTAAGGTTTATTTTCAATAAGAGCTGACTTGTTAAAATACATATCCAGTCTGTAATGTCTCTGTTTGCAGCTCAGTATGGAAGCTGGCGAGGAAAACGGTGGCAACCTCAACTTGAAAAGACAGAGAGCACCTCTGTCAGATTCTGAAGACAATGCCCTCTCCCAATCAGGTTTGTTTTTATTACCAACAATGTGAAGTTTATAGGCATACTATCTGTATCGTATTCACAGCAGTCTTTGCAGTTGTGTACATTTGAGACTTTTGCCCTTTCTATCTGGTGTCTCAGAGGTGAATGATGGCCAGAAGCGGCGGCGTCTGGAGGCCACTGGTCAGGAGAATCGTAGTCCTAAACCATCCTCCTCTGTACGCCGAGCTGAGGTAGAGACAAAGCCAGACACACCCATGGTTCCTTCAGTTCGGTCCCGAGTCCAGCAACTCACCCAGAGACGAGAGGGTAATCCTACATTTTTCTGTTGAAGCAAGCATGCTAATATTTGCAACTTTTTTTATCAATGAGGGTAGACTACTCTTCGCAAACTACACCCCCCAAAATTACCTTACAGTTGCAACGACCCCTCTTTAAAACAGATTCAACAAAACCTCTATGAAGGTAGCTAGGTGGGTATTTTGGCAGGGCTGTTTTATAAGACTGCCTTTGTTTTAGCTAAGGTGGACCTAACAAACAGGAAACCTGGTGTATAAGTGTGCCATTCTGTACATATGAGAGTATTGCAGTGTATTTTACGGTGTTTATTGTACTGCTCAAGATGGTGACATGTCAAGGAAGGGTCAACAGTCAAGCAGTATTATCTGCATGCAAGATAAGGGCTATCGTCCAAGTGCTGATCAATCTGTGTGGAGCTAGTTTGACAGTGTGTTAGACAAATACTATAGTTTGTAACAAGTGCTTGTCGTTTTAGGGGGAGCTCCTCTGGCCCAGCGGTGCCTGTCGGACCCTGGGGCTGGTAGCCCATCAGCCATCCTTGAAAAGGGCTTCAGAAAGCATTGCCTTGGTGAGGATGCAAATGAACGCACACATTCCAAAACCTCAAATGAACGTCAGACTTGTCACTGTTGAATACAGTGAATACAGTTACTTCCTGTTTTCTGTTGTCTATTCTTTTACAGACATTGACATAATAATATCAGGGTTTTCCCTGCCATTGTAAGTCTTTGGTGCAGCACCCGAGCCGTTTTGGACAGCACCTAAGCTAAATTTCTAAAAAATTCCCTTGAGATGAATAAAGTATCTATCTATCTATCTAAATGAATGTGAAATGCGGAAAAAGGATCACACTAACTAAAAGACTTTTCTTCGATGTAATGATTTCAGTTAATCTTTTTTGTGAGTTTAATCTTTTTGATTTCTATTTATTATCTGCTCTAGCTTTTCCAACATTCTAGACATAGATATGGTGATAATAATGGTTCAAAACATGTCAAATTGAAAAAATGTTAAGTGAAAAACATCACATGTTCTTGAGGGAGGAACCCAAAAACCTTCTGCTAAATATGCACAACTAAGTCTTCCACAAACCCAGGGAAGATTAGATTCAACTTTATTGTCATTGTGCAGTGTAAAAGTACAAAGACAGTGAAATGCAGTAACACATTGAAGTCAACAATGAATTATCAAAGACATAGACTAAAACGGTTTCTGGCCTTCAGATCAGACCTGACAGTGGCCAGGGGACCAGGTCTGATGTCAGGTTATAAGACTTGCAAAGTCCTTAATAAAAACAACTAGTGCCTGCATTCCATTAAATAGGAATTCACAACCATCTGCAAGCACAGTGCATTCTCCCATCACATGTGGAGCTCACACTACTGCCAGCACTAATGCGCTGTCAGAGCCAAAGGACTACATATTTACAGGATGTCAACAAACTGTTTTAGGGCCCAACATGGGTGCGTAACCCCATGCCAATAACAGAGAACAGGTAGTGTAGCCCTCTCAAATCCCAACCACCGATTTGCCCTCAGCATCTCATATCGACGCAGACATTTTACTGAAAGACACACTCGTAATCCAGCAATGCTTTTTTTCGGCGCTTCATCTCTTTATTTATTTTTTAACTCACTCGTCCACTGCTGCGCTTTAAATCTCTCTCTCTAGGCCAACTTTAAAATGTGTTAACAAACATTTTTGATAGATAGCTAGCTCTAAACTGGACTAGCTTTACTAACTTTTACTTAAGTCCACTTAACTTGAAGTACACAAACCATACTGCTGCATTATATATAGGAAAAATAGATACGAAATTGGAATTTGGTATTGGCAAAACACTCAATTTTACTTTTTGATTGGGATATTGCTACCAATTTTTATATTTAAATTTGACTTTTTTCTATTTATGTTAGAAAGTGAATTGCTATAATTGTTTTTCCTCCAGGGGAGGGGGAGTTTAATCAGCGACTGGAGCGTTTCAAAGTGTCAGTCTTCCAGGCTTGCCCAGCCACCACACCGAGCTCTGCCGACCCCTCGCCGCGGACCCGCTCCAACTTTGTGTCTGCCATTCACCAGAAACTCCACGGCACCATAGCACCTAGCTCCAAGCAAGCTTCTCGCATGCGCCAGGTTGGTTCACGGGCTTTTTTTCACTGAAACTTATTAGCATTACCTAAATTACATGAATCGACACCATTCTAGCTCTTCAAGTTCTTCTACTTAGATGGGCAAATGAACTCGAGCCTGCTGATATAAATCATTTACAAACATACATATTTGTAATACATTATTTCTGTGAATCTTTAAACGTTAAAATCTTCTAAACTAAAGCTACCAGCACCTGCATTACCCTTAATTATATGAACTTCAAAATCAGTGAATTGATTTGTACTTGTGCTGTTCGTATTCAAATATGTCATTCGATTCTTGGGAGTACCTGTGGAGTTTGTCTGACACGTGACATGGTTTCACTGATCAGGAACGGGAAGAGGAGTTGACCCAGTTGCATATCCATCCAATCAGTGAGAATGCCTGGCTGAAAAGGAGCAGCTCTGATCCCTCGTTATCTCAGGTGGGTTTGTGATCATGATATTATGCCTGATATTGAAGTAGATGTGGTTGATTTGGCTCAGAAATATAGTTAGACTCACTCAATTATTGACTGTTTTCAGCATTTCTCCAATGCGAGAAGTGGCTATATTATTCGAATACCAGGCAGTTTCATTCTTGGATAGCCATTAAGAGAGATATTTTGCTTTACCCTTTCAGTGTTTAGAACTGCTTTTGGCTTCCCTCTGTGGCGTTCAACTAAACACAAAAAGATGACAAAGTGCTGGATTAAACTCAACCAAGTATCTCTTTAAGTGACATATGATGGTTATTACATTTACAAATAGGATGTCCTCTTTGTCTGGCATACAGTATGTTTAGTATAGTAACAGATCAAAGAAAGCTCTACTTTTTGTGTGTGGATGTAATGTTTTGTTTAGTGAGCAATTTCCCAAGTTTGTTGGATTTTCTTACACACCAGTTTGTGTAAACATTATCAGAGATGGACCCCTCCTGGCCCCTCACCTAACTCCTCCTGGGTTCCTAGATCTAGAGGGAGAGTTCATTGGCCTCCTATGCAGCCCTGGGATGTGAGTCTGTGACCAAATAACCCCTCTTTGTGGTCACTGTTGTGCTTTGACATATGGCCAATACATGGAGCCACCAGAATGGGTAGTATTGACTTGGGCAGTGATAAGCAATCAATTCGATAACAGAACAAGGCAAATATCAGCATGCAGAGTATACAGAAGTATACTACTTTTGTTGGCAGAATTAACCATTTACGTGGCTCCATATGTTTGTCTTTTTAGAGGAAGGAAGTTCACGTCTTAAATAGTGCACATATTTAAGTCTGGTGTGGTTTCGGGGAAATTGACTGTTCAGACAAAGGATTATCTTTTCCCTTCACACGTCATGAACAGTAGAGAACCTTAACCGTCTCATTTAAGATAAACATCACAAATTAACTTTGTTTCATGTATTTTATTGAAATGATATCACCCATGTAATGTACAGGGTTAACTCTATGTATTAGTCACCTTAGAAAACATTTGACTATTCAGCTTAACTCTACCTTGACATTAATTGCTCTACTCCACTGGTTATAATGGCTGGTTTTTTTTGTTGGCACTCAGGGTTTGCAATTTAGTTTTGAGTTTTAATATATTGTTTTATTTGCTTGTGTGCTATAGGATTCTGCCCCCTTTTAATTTTTACAGTTTCTCTGGTTGTTGGGCACATGACCTAAATCACGATAATAACTGCAAGATGCAGTATTGCATTACTTTTCTTTAAGTTTTGGTTGCATTCACTTTGATTACATTACGATAATAAACATCAAATATATTGTTGCTTCCAGCAGATAGATGGTGATGCTGAGATGAAAGATGGCAGCTTCATTGAAGCTCCCACATCATGTGCAGAGAAGGAATCTTCAGATGGGAAAGGTAAGACTTTTGACACCACAGTGGCTTTCCCTCATACTGTCCTCATCAACACATTCTGTTTCTGTAGTTTAGAGAATTGGGTCAATACACACCAGGACTTTAGTCGTCAGACTGTAGCAATAGAAGTAGGAATGTCCTTAACTGATCTAGTGCCTACTGTTAAAATAGTAATATCCCTCCCAAACATTGATGCAACTGATCCACATTAAATGGTGGCTAAAATGGAAGTACCACCATTTTATAAACCTGTTTCTAGCAGCTAGAACAATATAATATAAAGTAACTACTCTAAGAAACTGCTGTTGTGGTCATCTACACTTAAGAAGTGATGTGTAGTTACATTCTGATGTTACTTTTAAAGTAATGATCCCAAAAAGTCCCACGGTAAGATATACAGACTTTCATTTTAAAATGAAAAAGATGAAAGAAGATTATTGTTGTATCACAACAATAATTGGCCCTAGGTTTAACTTTTTACTTTTAACAATTAATATCAGGATAGAAAAAGTGTGATTTGTGCCCCCCTATTTTTAACTGGGAGTAGAATAGCAGCAAGTACAAAGAGAGTTGGCACACATTTCTATAATTCAGTCCTTGCATTCTGTTATGTTTTTGTTAATTTGTGTTTTTTCACAATACAATCAGTATCTTACACTAAAGTTTTTAAAGAGCTTTTACACCTTTTATATAAATGAGTAGATATAAATTCTTAGTACTTGCTTTAAAGCGTATGCATGAAACTTCGGTAGCCTAGTATTAAGATGTGAGACTACTTCTTCAACAGGTGAAAGGGCCCCCAGTGACACTGAAGCATCTGTAGAGATTAAAACCTCTAATGAGGGGCAGCAGCACATGAAATGCAAGGAGCAAAACGCTTATCGAGGTGATGACATCAGGGGGGAGAAAGAGTACAAGGCTTCAGTTGCAAATGAAGAGGAGCAGCTAGGGAATCGACGACCACACACCCAGACTGTATTGAAGTTGTCTTTTAGCGAGGATCAGAGTTTCTCCAAAGCACCTTTTGGTGAGGACCAGAACATGTCAGAGTTGCCTACAGGTGATGAGCAAAGCTTGCTAGACTCAACTCATGCAGAGGAGTCAAACATGAAGGAAACAGTTGAGGTTTCCATAGTAGCTGAACAGGACAAGTTTGAGGTGTTTTCATTTGAAGACATTGATGGTTCTACATTCAGTGAAGAGGGAATTGAGCCTTCAACAGATGAGGAGTCAAGGTCGTGGAGATATCCTCAAGACAAGGTGTGCAAGGAGGAAAATGTGTCTGTTAAAGAGGAGGAAAGGGAGTTGGAGTCATCAAGATTGGAAAAGGAGAATAGAGTCAGTGTTTCAGATCACAGTGAACCGTCAGACATCCTGGATGGTGAATGTGAATTGGGCGACGTGTCTGCTGAGATTGCTGGCTCCTCTGAAATGCAAGAAGATAAGAAACCTAGACCTGACGAGGATGAGTCAGAAAGCTGTTTAGATGCCTCAGTGACACCTCAATCTAATTTAAACCGAGACCAAGGGAACACAAAGTCATGTGAAGGATTTTCTGCGATGAAACTAAACCAGAAAGACACAAGAGCATGTACTCATAGGAAGGATATGAGGCAACAGTCAAAGGCGATCCAGAAAGTCAATACAAAAGACATGGATTTCAAGTCAGACAGAAGAGGCCCAAGTACCAGAGTGAAACAAACGGAGGCATCTCCTCTTGCAAATGTTGCTCTGGCTCTAAAAGAAACACAGATGGGGTACACAGAACTTGAAAGAAATATCAAACATTTAGCAAAACCTAAGGTAGAGGCTGAATCATCAGACATTGATGGAAAGAGTTTGACAGAGGTCCGGGTATCGGATCACCTTTTGGAGAGAGAGGAAATGGAGCAAGATGCAGTATATGATAGGCAGGCTGTTGTAGATGGGCTGACAGGAGAAACTCGCAAGGCAGAGGGAGGAGCAAGCTCAAAGAAAGTCACTTTTATCCTGGAGCCTGAGCTAATCAATGACTCAACCCTGTCTGAGGCCAGTACCTCCATGGAGTCCAGGGCAGAGACAAGTATGTCAGGTGAGATCAGTAAGAAGGTGTAGGTGTGAGCTCCTGAAGACACCTTAGGAGAAGTGGCGTACATGGGTGAAATAGTTTGTTGGTAGGACAAAAATCACTGGTAAACTCATTAAGAGCAGCATGTTTTCAAAATCACAGGGTGACCAAAGGTTTGAACATGCTTTGTCACACTGCACACATGGTGTTCATAGAGGTTTGTATGGCTTTCTCTTTTACTTGAACATAAACAGAAATAATGTGTATAATCTATAATTTTTCATCTTAAGTGTGTTGGGAAGTATTTATCTTGACACAAGTAATAAGTAGAGAGACCAATATGGGGCCACAAGCAAAGTTGGTATTGCACAGGTGTACTAAATGGGACTGAGCGTGAACCTGAAACAAGAGGGATAGTGCCCATCTGTTGGTTTTCTTCATTATAACACTTAGTTGTCTGGGACCTCAGCAGCCATCTACCTATTGTTGAAAGTGAAGTCCTTATTGTTTAGCTTTCATCTGTTAGTGAATGTCTTTTTTTTTAACAGATGCTGAACTGAGCTCTCATGATGAGACCAACACCGTTGAAATGATTGACCAGATGTTCGAGGAGGTGCTGGAATATGCTGGAAGGATGGAGGAGGAGAGGGGGGATGAAGACACTGAGGATCACGACAGTGGCATTGGCGTTTTCTCTGGAGACAAAGATAAGCTGGACACAGAGTCTGAGAAGGAGAAAAGTGAAGAAGTGGAGTCTAAAGCGGAAGAATGTGATGAGAGCAAGACGCTTGAAAGCAACAGAGATGAGCTGCTGACTTTTCCTCCCAGCGGCATCCTCTCTCCTCTCAGCAAGTCTGTGGAGGCTGTGGTCACCCCTCTGGTAAGTTACATTTATAACTTAGTTGTCTATAAACGAGTTCCTTTTAGGGGAGCTTTCTTATAAATTCAGAACCTGTAAAAATATTTAATCTTCTGTATTCTACCAACAGCGACTGGCAGTGAGCCAGGAGTCCAATCCTCCCTCTCTGCTCTTGACTCCAGAAGAGACTACCACCCCTCTTGCTGAATCTGCTCCTCTATACAGGTGATGACATCAGAGACAAATTCTGTTTGGAATAAACCAAGATGAAGTTCTGTCTTGAATCATCGTGTGTGTGTGTGTGTGTGTGTGTGTGCTTCCCGCGACCGGCTCTGTAGCAAAGAGCGGGCGCTTATGTTTGTTTCAAAATGTATTAATATTGACTTGACGCATGTGCAAATTCGACACGGCACATCATTGGGTTCCAAGCAATAAAAAAAAATTTTAAAAAAAAAGTAGATCAGATGAACGGTTTTTGAGATATGTGAAGGACAAACAGACAGAGATTCTTTGCTTTATAGTTAGACAACCAATAAACGTATATCATAACATCCCAAAATAACCAAAAGAGTGATATCAGGTGCTTTAAAAGATACAAATCAAATGTTAGACCATAAGCCTTAATAAAGCTATGATTGTACATCATTGTATGGGACTAGATAGGATATGATAATGTTTTTACCTTCCTTAAAGGCTGCATCGTATTTCAATCACGCAATTCTATGAACATGTCATACCGTCATTATCTTCATATGACAAATTAGTGTTTCTTAAGAGTCAGTAATAATTCTCAATTTGTGGGTAGATTGTTAACATCCTTAATTTGACTGTGTAGTTGATTGGTACTCTCACATGTCTGTAATTTGGTTTTGGTTTGTTCTGTGATTTACAGTATTGATGCCTACCGCACACAAAGACAGAAAAAGCTGCCCATCATTCAGAGTGTCACTCCTCAGAGACGAGCTCCAGAGAAGTCCCAACCACAACCCTTAGTCAACACCAAGGAGAAAATCGCGGTGTGTAGCACTGTTTACAACAAAACCAACCTATTAAGTGTTGTTGTTAATCAACGAATTTCATAGTAGGTCAATCAGTTTTCAGGATGAGATCTAACTATGTATATACTCTTATTACATGCTATTTAGTCTAGGTTGACGACGTTTCACTTCCGGGATTGTTCAGGTGCCCAATGTCCCTAATTGTAAGGCCAGATGTCTGTCCCCTTCCTCTGTCTCTGTGTTGGCGTTCTAACCTCTGGTGGATTTGTGAGGACTATGGTTAACTGCTCCTCAGATCTCTGCAGGGTAAATCCAGACAGCTAGCTAGACTATCTGTCCAATCTGAGTTTTCTGTTGCACGACTAAAACTACTTTTGAACGTACACATGTTCCACCAAAAAATGTTCCTTCATGAGGCTACGTTTTTCTTCCATCCCGGGATGCTGTGTGGACTAGCCAGACCCTCCTCCGCAGCACTGTGGAGGAAGGTCTGGCAATACGAGACTACATGCTATTAATCCAGTTAATTTTAAATGTAAACGGCACTGCAACCACAACCTTGCATATTGCCCTGTGTTTGTCCAGGCTCTGAATGAAGAAGCAGGGAAGCTGCAGTCTGTGATCAGCCAGACCCTGCAGGCTCTGAGCTGCTGTACTGATGAGGAGCATGGACGCGGCTCACTGGAGGAGGCTGAAGCTGAGAAATTGCTGTTGGTCTCCTGTATGTACAACAAGATTTTTGGTTTAATGGTCCGATCTTTGCCTACCATAGACAGAAAGCCACTATTTCATTTTTATAGAAAAGGTTGCCTTTTTAAAATAATTTACATATAGTTGATCAATAGTATGAACGAATAACAACAATATTAACAAATACACATGCGTACGTTTCTGTTTTCTTAATACAAATAACACCTCTTTTCCAAAGCCGGACTAATTGTATTCGAAGCATGAGAGTATTTTCTCAATTTTTATAATCTTTATGTGTTGCTTATTATTTTGTGATGTATTGTCTGTTTTAGGTGAGAAACGCTCTGCCCTTCTGGCCGAGGTGGCCAGACTGAGGGAGGAGAGGAAATCGGGAGATGCAGCAGGAGAGGACAGGGAGGATGTTTCCCAGCAGGCCTGCAGAGGGACTGTCGGTATCACAAACATCCAGCTGCCTCTTAAGGTGGAATTTGTCTGCTCCTCACACAACCGCACAGGTAGCACAGCAAGGAAACATTTCTACTGTTTTTATTTTTTGTTTTAATTTTTAACTCGTATTAAAGGCATACTGAGCAGCATATTCCTAAAAAAAAAAAAACGACCCACTTAAAGTGTGCGGCAGTGACTGTATCTACAGAGACCCTGCCCTCTTCCTGTATTTTATATATAATAAAGAAAATACTTTGGAGAAAGAACATTCTAAGACCAGGGATTTATTTGCTCGGACCGACGATGCAATGGAACTGTCACTGAAAGGTATCTAAGCATACCTAACCGATAAAACTGACTGAGGTGCATCGTCGTTTCCAAAGGTCTCCTTTTGCGTGACCAGACTACAAAGCAACCGCGGAGTTTTCAAACCAAAACTGGGTGAGCAGAGTTTCCAAATTTCTCAGTTTTAGAGGTTCGGAATCGACAAAGTGGAGGCACGGCTTAAAACGTATTAGTATAGATGTAGCCTGTGTGTTTACGAACACCAACTGGCAATTGCTGCTTAGTATACCTTTAACATCTTGATGCATTTGTGTGATGTCAATTAAAACCTATTTTAAAATTCAGGGCATAACACAATTGTAGTGGTTGACATTAAAAGGACTTTAAAAGGATTGAGTTGTTTATGTAACACTTTAGGTCGGCCGAGTCACTACTTCTTCGTCCTGATCCGCTACGGGCCCTGCAACATTGTCGCCACCCCGCTGGCCACGGCTGCTAATGCTCAGAATGGAGACACCATCTCCTTCCCTACTTCTGTCACTCTGTAAGCTGGTTTGTGGTTACTTCTTTTGATAAATCTAATGCACTGCTCCTGGTACAAATGTTCTGCATTTACATCTTATTTTCTTTTTCTGAATTGACAGCATATGTTTTGTTTTTTTCGTAATAAAACCCATTTCAATCAGTAAAACTGTTGGTTTTCGTTGTCTGTATTTATATTTTGTGAAAAAAATTAACGAATGGTCACATCCAGACAACTTTAGGACACTCTATTTGTGCACTTCTATCTTTTTCCATTAGTTTCATGTGCAGGTTCTAAAATATGATTTTGCTCCCTTGCCCTTTGGGTTTGAAGATACTTATGACTGTGTCAATGTGATCATTCCAGTGGGAATATATAGATTATTGCATATAATATAGTTTGGTCTCCTTGATATTTCAGGAAGGATATCCGCTCACACTTCGAGATTGATGTGGAAGTCTACAGCCTGGTGAGACAAAACATTTGACATTTTGACGTGCAGTTCTTAATTACCTATTCATTCAAATACTAATTGGAATAAAATTATCGAATAGCTAAGGGTTTGGGGTTGCACATTCCAGAAGATTTTTTTCTCCATTGTAACCTCTATGTTCCCTAACTGACACATGGGAGTATGCCAGTATTGGCAGCATGGTAGTTAGCTTATTGTTTATGTTAGCTGGCATGTTGTAACAGAAATGTATGCTTTGCTGATCAGTGAGGTAGCTGAAGAGGATTGTTTGCAATCATGCTAGTTGTCTTAACAAGTTGTTTGGTGCATTAAGCATTGCAGCGCACTGTTAGAGCTGATGTCATTTGTGGATTTAAATGTGTGTTTGTGCCATCTAGTCCCACACTTCAGGTAGTAACTGCAGCGTGGACCGGACCACCACCAAGTCACGGGTACGTCGGTAGGCCAAATAATGAGCCAGCTGTTTATTCATCAATGACAGTCTAATTCATTTATGTTGTCTTTACGTACTCAGGTCACGCCAAGAAAGCTTCTGAACACTATCACAGTGAGTTTCCAGTTTTTATTTAATTCACATTTATTATAGTGTGTGTTGCTGTTTTTCACCTCTCACCTAAAGCTTTTCTTTTGTTTTCAACAGAGATCCAGTAACAGCCTAACATGTAAGTTGAGTTTTATTTTGGTCCGTATTTGTTATAGTACAAGGAGGCTGAATTTTCCCGTTTTACTTATCTCTACACTCACTCTGGAATGTAGCTAGTAAATGTTTAGAAAACTTTTGGAGGCAATTCTATTTTACCAAATAAACTCACTGGCCATAACAGTCATGCATATTGCTGACTGAATTTTTATGAGTTTTTATTCTGCGCTTCTTTGTCCTTCAGCTGGTGCTCTTCCTGCTCTCAACACTCGTCGCTCCAGCAACTTTTGTCTGGTGGGCTCTCATAAGATCACCTTAGCCTCACTGGGACACAGCAAGTTCCCTCTGGATAAGGTATGTCCCTCTGGACACTGTTTTTGCCATCTTCAGGAATTAAAAGTTGTGATACACAGCTGTCTTACTCTGGCCCAGAAGATTGTGTCTGCTGCTGAATTATGTACCATTTATACCAGTTTTGTTAAAAGGATTGTTGGACAGTTGAGTACTTTTAATAGTTAATACCAATAGAAACTACTGCAAACTTCCAGTCATCCCAAGTCCCAGCCATGTCAACTTGGATATCTTTGTCAGTTTAGCAAGTAAAAAATAACACTTCATGAATGCAGTTTGGATTATTCTGTACGTACAGACATGTACATTTTGGGGTAATTGTTAATTGAATGATAGCATTCAAAAAGGAAAAGCATGGCCCATGTAATGCATCCACTGTCACCAGGGTTTGCACCTCTCTGTGCATTTCATTTTTGACCTCCAGTGCTGACTGACCAGAGAAGAGGCGCAGTGCTACAGGCACCACTTCACACCCCTTTGGTGCTTTCATTATTCTGTTAGAAGTTTCTACATATGGGTGGGCTCACTGGTGATGTAACTGTGTGCCCTTTCTTGTCTGCCTCCCTCCCTCCCCCTCTCTCTGTCTTGCTTCCTCCACTCAGATGAAACTTGAAGGCAAAATCAGGAGGCTGCTGGGAGATGAATTTCAGGAAAAGGTTTCACTCTTCCACAACATTGGCAGCCCTTTGCCTCTCACCGGTTACCTCTGCAAAAACTAACCTAGTCTCTGACTCATGATTTCAGTCATACAAATTTACCACAGCCTCAGTCTTGATAGTATTTGCATTACAACCCTAATCTACCGTTTTTCAATCTCATCTCAAAACTCAGTACATTGTTTCTCTGCAACATTTCATTTTGGATTACATGATGTCCTAGATGGAAATGGCAGCATAGAAACTACACTTTTAATCAATTATCAGTAGTTTACCTGTTGTACAAGAAGAATTTCAGTCCAAAATGCAGTATGTACCATGGTGTAACCTATTCATAATGACGCTGTATATCTAACAGGTCTAAATGAAATCTCGTAAAAGTCGCAGTTGGATTTCAGGTAGTTTCTTTACAAAAATGGATGATGAGCATGTTGGAATGAAATTCTTAAAAAATACAGTTTTCTGCTTCTTGCTTCTCTCTTGCTTTTCTGTTTCTTGCTTCTCCACATCTTTTTCCACATCATAACCAGTTTAACCGTGTGTCCCCTCCCTCTCTGGACTGCAGGTGCCTTTTCTCTCACCTCTAGAGGGCAACATCTACCTACGACTGGACAGCGAAGGCCACTCTAATGTACAGCACCAAGGCTTCCTGGTCAGTAATGTGATGTCGCTTATTTTCAAAACAATTTTAAGTTACTTTTATCCAAAGCAACTTACAATAAGTGCATTCAAACGTGGGTACAACTTCAAGAAGTTGAAGAATCATGCAAGTACATCAAATTCATCAAATATGCCAATCTACTTCAGGTGCTACATTTGAAGAAATATGCATTATATTATACATTGTATAGACATATTTTTATTTTATAAGCCAAGGTGCAGCCAAGACCGCGAACAGTTGTGACTTTGTAGAGTGGTAGGTAGCTGGGCCCACTTTGTAGGTAGTAGATTGGCAGTAGCAGAGCGTAGTGGATGTAGGATGGGCTTTAGTCATTCACAGTACAATAGTCAAGTACCAGTGTCTTGAATCAGATTTTAGCAGCCATCGGGAGGCGGCGCAGAGGGCCTGGTGTAGTGTGGAGAACTTGACTAGGTTTAAGACCAGCTGGGCTGCTGCATTCTTGATGAGCTCCAGACGTTTGATGGCACATACAAGAGCCAGGAGCGAGTTGCTGTAGTTTACGCGTGAGATGACCAGAGCCTGGACCAGGCCATGTATCCTTAGGATGTTGTGGAGATTGAATCTTCAGGAGCGAGTTAGCGCAGGGATGTTGGCAGCAAAAGACGGCTAGTCATCCAGGGTCCTTGCAGTCCGAGTCGAGGGACACCACAGATTATTCAGTAGCGTTGAAGAGGTCACAGACCGGAGAGGCCTTTCCTGAAACAAAGAGCTGCTCAGTCTTGCCAAGGTTCAGCTTCAGGTAGTATATCTCAGATATCTGAGAGATGTCAACCCAGGTTACAGAACGTCTCTGCTTGTCTAGTTAACAAGCAATTTAGTGTCGTACTGACTTTAAATCTTAACAGGATTGAAGAATTGATTTTGTCATTATTGCTTAAACATGTCCGTATCTTAAAACACACATCCAAGAGGCAAATTTACACCCATTGGAAATGTAGCTTCTGTCTTTGCTAAACTTTGAACAGTTTTTTTTTACTAATCAAAACAGATAGGACAGACCTTTTTTAGGGTTGCAACTAACGATTATTTTCATAGTCTATTAATCTGTCAACTAATGGATTAGTTGTTTGGAATATAAAATGTCAGAAGATGGTGAAAAATGTAAATCAGTTTCCTCAAATGTCTTGTTTTGCCCACAACTCAAAGATATTCAGTTTACTGTCCCAAAGGACAGAAGAAACTAGAATATAATATTCACATTAAGAAGCTGTATTCAGAGAATTTTTATCTTTATATAAAATCTTTATTTTAATCGATTATCAGAGTAGTTAATTAATTTAATAATTGACAACTAATTGATTAATCTTTGCAGCTCTAGACCTTTTCTCCTAGATGTATTAAAACAAATGTTTCAAAGTTTATTTTCGCTGCTTTTACTTGCAATAAATTCCCTGTTTTTCTGGATCTGTTTCCAGACGATGTTTGAGATGATCAGTGGATACGGTGTGTGGCATCGCAGATATTTTGTTCTGGTTGGATGCAACATGTACTACTGGAACCACCCCAATGACCAAGAAACTAAGGTATGGATAGACTAAAAGACAGACTTGCAGACTAAGTCACCAGGTTACTTTTTATAGCTGTAATTCTGTTTTAACCTCCCAGGAAGCAGAGGGCAGCATTTCTCTGTCCAGCTCCCCCTGTCAGTGTGTGAGGCCTGTGAAGAGGGACTCGTGTGCTCGACCTTTCACCTTTGAGCTGGTGAGCAACATCCAAGAGCAGCAGGACACCAGCCAGGACGCCTTGGCCAGGTAAGGTTAAATAAAAGTGAAACGCCATCAAAAATTAGATCTGTGGGAGTTACTGAAGTGTAAATACACTACACTTATTTTAGTTTTATGAGAGCCTCAAAACTGGTCTCAGGATTATTTTTTTATGGTGTTCATGGATAATAATCAACTTACTTTCCCTCTGTGAAATCCAGACCTCCCGTTTGTTAAGGCACAAATTGTTTAAAATGTTGGCCAGTATAGAGTAAGACTCTTCATTTATCATGACAACCTGTTTAAATGTATTTGACAGTTGTGTTTACAGTAAGCATGAAGCATGTTGCTTTTCTGGCTGCAGCCAACTAATGATGTCACAAAGGGTGTTTTACTTTTGACAGTTGATGGAAAACGCCTTCTGTGACATCAGTAATTGGGTTGTGTCTAGAAATGAACTTATATCACATTTTACATTGGGTGCCACTGGATGTGGTCTTAATTGGGAGGAAAAAGTAGAGAAAGCATCAGTAGTTGTCTTGTCCTTGATTTTCCTGTAAGTTTACCAAAGTAGGACACTTTAATACTCAACTCTGTTTCAACAGACTCTGTAGCATCTAGAACAGACAAGTCTGGCTTCTTCAACAGTTCTTACAATGCTGATGGGTGTTCTTCTTCTTCAGGTTTTCAGCTGACACCAAACAGGAGAGCTTGGACTGGATTGAGAAACTCAGTCAAGCTCTTTTGGACTTTCACACATGGAACCGAACATCAGCAACCCAAACGGAGAGTCAGCAGTCAAACACGTCCATCAGTGGGACCCTGAGGGAGAGCATACTGTAACTACATCACTAAGCCAACATATCTACTCACATGTGATCTCAGTTTCTGTTGCCTGGGATCCATGAAATCACTGTGGGAGCAGCTTTTAAGTTGCAGGTAGATGAACTGACATCAGGGTTTAGAGTCTTTATTTCAGTGCTGCAGGAGATCAGCGTCTTCTTTATAGGTTCTGTTTTACAGTCAACCAGGCAAAACGTTATACATCTCACATTGATTTTTCTTTTTGGGAGACATCTTTTTGATTTTCATACTATTGTTTATTTCTTTTAATCAGAATCCAATCATTACTGTTGGTTTTCACTTTTTTTTATTTGCTCAGTAAGGGTTGCCATTTCTTTGTCATGATTTTGTGGAAAAAGGTTTTATTTTGGCTTTTTCTATGGCAATCAGCTGCTTTAGCCTTTGTTGGCAATATTTGGTCACTTTCCTTAGCTAAGGTGAAACTTGTAGCTTATATATTTTTGAGATAATTTACTCATGTATTTAGAATTAAACTGGAAGGATAAACACATTTAAATAGATTATATAGATACTAATAAATATTGAAGGAGGTGGAAATATTTAACTCTACTAAACTAATGTAGAATGAGAATGTATTTGAAATGGCAGGAAACACTACAAATCATTAAAATATAGAAGGAATGCTAGGTAGTGTTGGAATGGGAGCCTTTCATACTCGGACAGACAGTATCTGATTCTGTTGGGTAAAATAGGTTTTTGATCATCTGCCCGATCAATCTGTCAGGTGGAAGCAAGCTTTTGTTCCACTGAACCAAAAGTTATGTGGCTGTTATGTCTCTAAAATGCGATAGAACCACACTTGACTATCTCTCTTGTCATTGCAACATGTCACTGGCATCTTGGGAGTTTCACTTCCTACCCAGTGGCCTGCAGTGTTAACTTATATTCCTAACAACATAATTTGGGTTACTGCACAAAAAAAAAACACATTTACATATCTTAAAAAAAAAAAAATATTAGAGAACTGGTAATGGAAGAGAGGGAACTGTAGTGATGCTGCTACAATGAATGTAGTCTGTTCTGTCTGATGTCCTGTTCTTTTCCATGTATTTCCACATATTAGTTTGTCACTTTGTTACAAATGTTATTCATGTGAACTCTCATTCTATGCACTTAATCAAAGGTACCAATTAAATAAATTGATTGAAATGGCTACAATAACAGTTTACATTTATGGACTTATTATGGACCAATCAGTCAGGGGTTTGTATGCAAGTGCTGGTACAAAGGCTAATAAGTCTAATTTATGACTCATCAGCATTAGATAATATCCTGTTGATACTTTTAATTAATAGAAAACCTGTTAAAATCAGTGCACAGATTTCTAACAAGTGTCCTGGCCTACTAGATTGAATGGGTTTAAATACTTTCCATCCCTCAGTCGGCACACTCTTCTCCTGTACAGGCATGTATATGCACATATAAAGGAATGTAAAAGTGTGGCTGGTGGAACCCTAGATCTGCTATACATACAGAGCCTGGGAGAGTCTGGCAGGAAGGCAGCTCAGGTCAGGAATGTCATACAGGAAGTGGTCTAGAATTAGACTTCCTGTTCGTCCCCTAGCTCCTCTGGGTGGAAGCGCTGCTGGGTGTTGGAGATCAAGGTGATAACAACGGGTGTGGGGGGCAAGACACAGTTGTTAACAGCATTAGTATACCCTGGGTGGTGGTACAGTACACTGGACTTCTATGGGTTTGACAACTTTCAAAGCTTTGGCTGATTATATGGCAATACGTAGTACGCAGTACGTACGTTTATTGCACATGGAACTTGTAAACATGTTCCCCAATTAATTATGCAGATCTGTTGACTTAAAAACTAACCCAAATGTCAACATGTTATTCAATCTGTCCAGTTTTTCGGTGATTAGATTTTGTTAAATCTTCGTATGCACAATTGAAAATGTTGGTCTAGATGGTGGTGCTAGAGATTAGCAGGTTACCATCGTCTGGGGATCAAGGACCATGGAGGCCTAAAGGTTAAAGAAGTGAGCTTGTAACCGGGAGGTTGTCGGTTCAATCCCCAGACCGACCAGAAAAGTGAAAGAGCAGTGCTTGTCCGTCCCTCATTACCCTCGAGCAAGTTAATAATAAAACTACCACCCCTGCTCAGGGGTGAGCAGGCCAGCAGATCAGACTGTGGTTGTACTGGATCAGACTGTGGTTGTACTGGGCAGCTTCCAGGTATGAATGTGGAACTGTGTGAATGTGACAGGTCGTCGTTGCAAATGAGAAGTTGTTCTCAATTGACTTACCTGGATAAATAAAGGTAAAAGAAAAGGACATCGCAGTTAAATCCCATATCAATGTGACCAGCAGTTGGCAACACATTTTGCTCTGGATCAGGTGTTGAATGGACTTTGTAAAAAGGTAAAAAAGTTACGTAAAAGTCAATTGTCTGGATGCTAGACTTGCAGACAGCTGTGAATGCAGATTGTTAGATCTACAGCAGAGGGAGTGACTGAGCAGAAACACATGGAGGGGGAAGAAATTCCTGACTGCAGTGAGCCTCACTGTCGGTGTGACTAGAG
>NC_135862.1:35736079-35801079 GCF_031162955.1 Sander vitreus
ATAATGGTGCAGCAGAGATCGAGGTATCCTGACTTGTAGTCCCTAGTATAAACTCCAAACAATTAAGGATTCCACACTTTCCATAATGTAACTTAATACCATCTTTTGTGTTCCTCGTGATTAGTAAATTTACATTAACCATAGACTGTATATAAAGATGGATGACGTGTCTTCACTTCTTCCCACTGTACAAAATTGAAGCCAAAATATTCTAGATACTGGCGCTGCCATCTTGGAGCCAGAGTCTGAGCTATTGAGCGGTGGAGCCGCAGTATCAAAGTCCCGCCCATACACCTGCAGTACCAATCGCACGTTGTCAATCATGACGTTTTAACCCATTTTTATAGCATCACATAACTAATAAAAGCCAAACTTATCACAAAAATGTACACTTGAACAAACATCATTATAATAAGAACTACCTAAAATGACAGAAACCATCTTTGGGAAATGTACTTTGATGTTTGTTTGGCCCATGTCCTATCCCTAACATGGAGGGGGCCACCAGGGTGCGATCCAGATGTTTTGGCTTCACTTATAACTCTATGCCTCAAACCCTGACATTAACATGTAAAATCGGAAAAATGTGCCCCTTTAAAAACACTGAATATCTGCATAAAAAAGCGATAGCATTTCATGCAGAAGTAGGTCTGCCATCAGACAGGCTGAAATTCTCCACCATGTGCTATGACGACCAGAGAGTCTGCTGGTTTCCATACCAACTTTCCATTACCAGAGTACTATAGTGCAGTAATCTGTGAAGCTATTGTCCTCTGTGCAGTTGTGTTTTTGACTGTGCTGTTTTAGCACCAGCTTACATGACTCATCACTTTCCAGAATGTGAGCTCTATGGTTTATTGTTTTGCAGAGTTGCTGATGATGACGTTTCAGCACTCAGATTTAATGTTGCTAGGAGATAGTAGTGTCCCATGACCTCCTCTGAGACAGAGACAGTCCTGTTTGTGTAATTGAGACGTCCAAACATCCACACACAAACACACAAGAGTCATGAATGGCTATACTTACCAGGACCGAAACCTGAACTTTTAGTGATGACTGTTTGAATGTTGTTATCTTAACACTCTCAACCAAGCTGTCAACCCTAAAGTCACAAAGACTGCTCAGTGCAGCTGACCTAGCACAGCACATTACTCTCTGCTGAGTCACTAAGACCAATTAAGTTGTTTAATTCAAATTAATATCATGACTGAGGTGACTCTGATGACTGCACAGCTGCCTGTCTAGCTCAGTGGTTCCCTAATCATTTGAACTGTTTAGTCATTATTTTAGCTACCTGTTTAAACTTCTGTGCTCGCTTGCTAACTAGTTTTCACACACTCTTACATAACTGCAACAGGTGGTGTTCAGGTGTTACAGTTGACTTAATGCTAATATGTTGACATATTATTTTTAATCACATCAACATTTTTATTTTTTCCAAATTAGTTGACCTAGTCCCCAATCTTTCTATGTACCCCCTGGCCTTCTGCAGTGGCTGGTCTAGCTGACTAACAGATGACAGATGATATCCTGCTTACCTGACTAGTAAACTGACAACAGAGCCTCAGTTCTCTCTGCTATAAAAACATCCTCTCCATTAGGGTACAGACTGTACAGCATATCCCATTCCCTAACCATCAATACTGCTGCTGCTTAGCATGCTCAAAATTGTCTTTTTTTATGGGTGATATGGTTGGTAGCTCAGCAGTGAACAGTAAAGGCATGGGAGAGCTGGGAGGACATTTGGGGACAATATTGGCTATAACACAATCAGGGTGTCCTTTTTCTTGAGCTGGTAAATGCAAAACACATTAAGAAAACATTATATAATGCAATACATAATTGGTGTTGACAGAGAATTCCCAGGTGTCAACAAACCTTATCACACCACACTGGATTTTATTTCTCCAAACATTTCTTGGAGGCAGAGCTGCTATGGAGATAGAAATAATAACACTGTTATAACTGCAGAGTTATAATGGGGAACCCTAGATATGAATATATAATGCATGGTTCTGCTGCACTTCTAGCAAAACATGGACAAGTTTGTGAAAGGACTGCCAGGTAAACGTAAAGCAGATGATGAAGCTATACCAAAATGTCACAACTACCAAAATAAAGATATGTTGTGGTGACCACATTTGATCTAAGGAGCCCCATTTGACTGCCAATTGTCTGGGGGTGCTTGAAAATATTTTTATCTACAAAAGAGGGCCCTGCAAAAAAAAAAGAGGAAAAAAATGCAACTAAGTTAATCACTCATACGATAACCTATTACCACACCCAATAAATATATGGCCATTGGAGTGTGAAATATCGCCTCTGCTCTTTCCCACTGACTTAATGTTGTATTTTATAAAGGTTATGCATTTTTCATGATGTTAGCAAGATGGGCTTTGTTTCAGGTGCAATAAAGCATAAAACCAAGAGTGGCTTGTGTATCATAGTGTGAATGGATCACTAGTTGATTCTCAGGCAGAAACAGCCAATAATAACTAAGCCCTCATTGTTGCATGTTAAATGTTGTGCTTAGTTGCTTGGTTAGCTGTTCAATTTACACAAGTCTGAGTGTGGTCTCTAGTTGTCAATGTTTAGACTAAACTAGACTAAACCAGGTTTACATCGGCACACACTGGCCAGTGAATGGTCATGTGAGATGTGTTGTCAGACGTGTTGTTATGGATGGAGATCATTTCTGATACAGAGCCTAAACGCTTGTGTGGACAGAGATGGTTCATAAATGAAAACCTAGTAGTGCGGATGTAGCCTCAGGACTTTTATCATATTTTGCACAGCTGTCCCTGGAGCCACAAAAGGCTTTATAGAACCTTTTTCACATCTGTAGCAGTACTGCCCGAGACCTGTAAACAGACTTTGATATGTAAAATTGCTGTGTGTTCCTCTTTAACTCAACAACAAACTCTATATTTTTTAATAATTTTTCTGTCAGACACGGTGCCAGTGGCTAAGGTATGGCCAGAGGTGGAGAGGGCCGAGTGTTTGGCCCGCGGTGCTGCTCTGAAGTGGGCTTCAGGTGTTTTCTGTCGGCCTGAGCATCTGGAACGACTGAGCCAGTACAAGAAGAGAGAGAGTCAGAGGACTGCCTCCATACACACCAGACTCAAGGTGACATCACAGACACACATGAAAACACACACAGACATGCACACGCAATATGATGCAATATGACCTGAGTTTATGAAATGGCCTCGTAAATGGTTGCAGCTGTGCACTTCAGAAGAAATAGTTGCTATTAGTCATCAGTGGGGATCAATAGTGACCACCGTGCTGCTGCTGCTTTCCTTTCAGTCCATGGTCCAGTCGTACCTGGAGGGGGTAGGCTGGGGTCTGGAGCAACTCCGGGAGGCCAGGGCCGAGCTGAAGGAGGTGTCACATGCTTTGAAGAAAACAGGACTGGAGTCCAATCGAAACGCAGAGGGGGTGAAGTCTCTGGAGAGGCTGAGAGAAGTGTCTGTAAACCACCGTCAGCTCCTCGCTGCTGTCAGCAACCTGCCACGGCTTTACTCTGGTGGGAGGCTGCACAAAGTCATTTATTTCTAATGAATTCAGTGAATGGTTAAAACATAAAGCATCCTACTGGGATCCATACTCTACATGGGGTAGATAAAATAGCAAGTATACTGGCAATATAGTCAGCCCTTCAATAAGCTTATGTTATTTTATTTTATGGTAAATTGTAGAATTTCTTTAGCAGGAAACAAAAATATGCAACTTCAGTTTTTAACAGACCAACTAAGCAGCAAGAGGTTATTGCATAAGTTGTTGACAGTTTGAGGAATGAAGTTCTCTCTCCCTCCTCCCCTTCCTTGCTCTTTGCAGTGCGTAGCATGGTGCTGGAGACTGAGCGTCTAGTGGAGTCCCGGCGGCTCCTGGAGGCCCACGCCCGGCTGATGGATCTGGAGCGCTGGCAGGACGACATCCTCTGGCAGCTCCACGGGGCTAATGGGATGGCAGGAAGTGCACTCAGTAAAGAGGACCAGGAGCTGGTGGCCAAATATTTCTCTGGTGTCGGGCAGCTGGTGGACGCCCTGGGTAAGGACACGGGGGTAGACAGCTTCACAGTTTATGCAGTTATACCAGTTTAATTCATCCGACCTATTCAAAAGCAAACCTATACGGTATGGCAACTGTACTTGTTGTAGTTTAGTGCCCCATATTTTTGTATAGATATAAAAATATTTATGTATCCATAATTTATCTTGTATCAACAGAATTTCTTAGGAGTAAGACTCTGTATCGATTCTCAATCATTTTTTGTGCTGACCAAGAATATCTCTATGGCTTCAACTATTGAAAACTATAAAACACTAAAAGATAGCACTGCATTTTTGACCAGTTCGGTTTTCTTAGTCTTTGGTTAGACATTGCCTTATTCAAATCCGAATTTTGCCTCATTTAGACTGCGTTTTTTTGCAACCAACTTCATGTGGGGCTGTTTGTGTAAAGACGATATTAAATGTATTTGACAAGTTTGGTTAAATGTATAAAAAGGTCTCAGGTATTGGAGTGGCACTGATACTGGAATACTATACCTGGCCCCACTGAGGATGAGACAGAGGAATAACAGCTGAAAAGATATTATTGTTTAGTCATTGTGATAAATTATACTAATAAACATCGCATCAGTTTCTCAGCTTGGAGGGACCATTGTTCTTGGATGCTTCTCTGATGTTGCTTTTATTTAAATTTAAGGCTACAAAATAGATTGTTTGTTCAATCTTCTCATTCAAATCAAAATTATGAGATCAAATTCAGACTCATCCTCTGCAAAGACATGGTGAGTTCAACTAGCTTTAGTTAAAGTTGAAGCTGTATTGGTTGCTTTTTTTGGTCACTTGGGGGCAGCAGAACAAGCTCATAACACAACACTGACATATTTTCACCCCGTTAAAGGTCCCATAATACGCTAATTTCCAGGTTTATACATATATTTTGCGTTTCAATCTATTGAGTGGCTGGTAAAATTGAATCACTCGCTAGCCATTTTGCTGCTGGACGGAAACATTTATTTTGAACCCCGACTGTCTGTCTATACCTGTATTTACCCCCCTGTGTGAAATGCTCCATTTTAGCGCCCGTCTCTTTGAGCCCCCCTCCTGAAAAAAAGCCCAGTCTGCTCTGATTGGTCAGAGTTTCCTGGTCTTCACATCTGCGCTCTCCAAATCTCTTCACAGTCGTTGCAGCTGGGGAATGATTGTAACGGCACTGTAGCAGCACTTTCTACCTATATATACAGTACAGTATAGTTGTGACATCACAACCGTACATAAGTCCTGACGGCTCGTTTAAAGGCACAGTTTCTGAATACGGACTGTGTGCATTTCTCTGTGGATTGAACGTTTTGATCCTTTCACAGTAATTATATTGCACCTCAAACTGCTTCATAATTAAAAAAGACTTGGCCACCTTTGACAACATAGGACCTTTAAGTTGTTTTGGCAAACATCTTAACAGAAGTTGCCTGTTTACACACACACGTTTCTAGCCACTCACCAACTCCTGAGGAAAGAAATCTCTAATAGAGCTAGTAAAAGTAATAGAGTAGCTGCTTACTTTGTCTGTCTACTGATTGCTTCTGGGCAGGTAGTGTACACTCAGTTCATCAGAACGTTTTGCTAAAAGAAAAATAGCTAAAAAGCTACTTAATTGCAGCTGCAGCTATTTGGGGGCAAGAAAACCAAAATGATGATGAGCTAAAAGATGCTAAAAAAAATCACCTCCTATCACAGTACACACAGTCATTTGATCAGTGGTTCAAAATATTGATCACTGTAGCTTTAAACATTATAATAGAGGAATATGGGAAGCCAACACAAGTGGGCCTGAAATTTCCCGTGTTCAAGATCAGGCAATGTTTGTATCAGTGCCAGCTTAATGAAAACTTTAATGTAGCTTTGATGAACAAACTCAATGACAAAAAAATATTAGAGCATATTTGATGTATGTAGCCTAGATAAGTGCAGTGAGAGAGTGATATTGAGTATCAGCAGCATTCATGATCATTGCCAGGCTGCATTGTTGCTGATGGAAGCACACAAGTCTCTCTCCATTCTCAACATCCACCCTGTCACTGCAGGTAAGGAGCTGTGGGCGGTGGTGAGCAGTGCTCTGGCTCTGGCCCGACAAAACCCAACCCCATTTGTGTCGGCGGTGAGGATTGTGGAGCGGGAGGAGGCCCTGGACCAAGCTTTCCTGGAGGAGAGAGGGGGGAGCAGAGGCAACACCAGGCCCCTGCCCCCAGGACGACCTCGCTGCTGGAGAGCATGCTTCTTCCAGGTCAGCACCAGCTGATACAAACTAGTCTATATAGTCTATATCGACGATGTTTCATTTCCGGCATTGCTCCGGTGCCGCCGGATGTCCCTCATTTCGGCCGGACATCCGTCCCCTTCCTCTGTCTTTGTGTTGCGTTCTAACGTCTGGTGGATTTGTGAGGACTATGGTTAACTGCTCCTCAGATCTCTGCAGGGTAAATCCAGACAGCTAGCTAGACTATCTGTCCAATCTGAGTTTTCTGTTGCACGACTAAAACTACTGTTGAACGTCCACACGTCCACAAGGTCCTTCCTGAGGCTATTTAGCAGAGGCACCGTGGCTCCGTCTGGAACTTAGCACCACCCAAGACGATTGTGATTGGTTTAAAGAAATGCCAATAAACCAGAGCATGTTTTACTCCCATCCAGGAATGCTGTGTGGACTAGCCAGACCCTCCTCCGCAGCGCTGTGGAGGAAGGTCTTGGATCTTCGCTCTACTTTAGAGTCCAAAGTGAAGCAATTGTGGCGACAGCGCCATCTACTGGAATGTCAATGTCAAATCGATGTCAATACCGAAAAGATTTGCGTTCATTTTTTGTTTTAGTTTTTCTAACCTGGCAATATAGTTTCAGTTAAGTTTAAGTTTTTCTTGAAGGTTTTGTTTTTTCTTTAGTTTCAGTTCACTAAAAATATTTTGGACTGTTTATTTTTGTTTCAGTTAACTATAATACTGCTCCTGTCTCACATATCCTGCCTTTCAGGTACTAGAGGAAGCAGTTTCTGCACGGTTCCGCAGTGTTTCCTACCTGCACACGCGTGGTCCGGGTCTAGCAGGCCATCTCTCTGCTCTCCAACACGGTATCATGGCTGACCTGGCCACCGTACGCCACCTGCTGGAGCACTGCGTCCCCCCACACTACCGGCTAACAAGAGCCTACCTGAGGGCCTGCCACCGCTGTTTACATGCTCACCTGGCACAGGTCAGTGATAGTGTGAGAGACTATGCTGCACAATGTTTAGCTTTTGTAAAAGTCATGTAGGCTACAAATTTCTACAAACAGTTACAGTGACTATTGCTTCTTATATCATTTTCTGCTATGCATGATCATAGTTTACATATAATATTAAGAGCCATGAGACTTTAATATTGTCTTTAAATGGAAAAGTTGCCACCATTAATGTGGATGTCCAATCAATACTGATGGTATATGTAGTGGTGACTGTGTCAGCTCTGCCTACATGTACCAGGATGCATTGTTCACCAGCGGTGACTTCACTTTTTAGGTAACAAAATAAACTCTCAAAATGTCAAGAAAGCAAATATTCTTACACCTAAACTGACAAATACAACTGTACACCTTCTGAATTCAAGTTTGACTCTTTCACGAACCAAGACAAGAATAAATACCTTATATAATATATATATATAATTATATAATAAATAAATTATTATATATATTATCATGAAACACACTTCATTCCAGACATAAATGAACTGCAACTCACCAAACCTGCCTTAGTTAGTCTTTCCACTGTTCTATCGACTAACAACTCAGTTTTTTTGTTTGAAAGTAATTCACCGAGTAAGATGGGACAATATGCCGGCTCCACACACTGCGTGCCCCCCTTGTCTCTCTCTGCTGTCCCGGCTCCTGTTTGAGCAGCGGCTCGTTGGAGGCTCTCACTCCTTCTTCAGAGGCATATCATGATACAAAATACAAAGACAGCCCAAAAATCACCCTGCTGGTCTTGGTTTTCTTTTCCAGTCGTAAAATCTACATGGTAAAAAACTTTCGGTCATGACATCCTCTTGATAATGGTACCGTAGCTAGTTTGCAATACAAGAGAAGAGAACAGGGAAGTTTGGCATTGCGCCCCCTGCTAGCAGCGCTGGAGTAGCTTGTAGTTCTTCCGGACACCAGTGACATCACTGGAGGAAAGAAGTAGAGCAGATTTTGCAGCTGCGGCCGGCTCAGCCCCAGAGACACAGAGAACACTGGTAAGACCAGCAGGTTTTTTTTTTTTACACCATTTGCCTTATTCAGATAGAGATACAGTTGAAAATCACTGACGTTTCCTTTTAATGGATCCACTGGCTGTGGATGACCCCCATGTTGCTCCCTGGATGCTGTGTGTATAGCTGTCCACTCCTCCTAATGCTCAGGATGGGTTAAATTAGGGCTGGGCAATAATTCAATATGATAATTTATCATCTTTCAATGGAGTCATATCGTGATGAAATCATATATCAAGATATCGTCATATACAATTACATTGTCTAAATTGATGATAAAGCACATGCTAACTCAATTTTCTCATAAAAACAGTTGTGAAACATTTTGATGGAATATCATTTGAAGAATTGTGGGTTTGTTTTACCATCAGACTATTTTTGTGCATGCATGTAAACATAGTCAATATATAGCTGGAAAAAATAATTGTAAAAAATATTTACAATACAATATCGTGGCAATATTGATGTATTTGGTCAAGAATATCATGATATCTGATTTTCTCCATATCACCCAGCCCTAGGTTAAATACAGAAAATGAATTTCACTACTTTGTACTGTAGGATCATATGTGACAAATAATAGTTTCTTTCTTCTCAGTTAATTTTATTTTTTAATTAGCAGTCATTTTCTCTATTGCCAACTGGAGTTTGTAGATGTATCATCATTTGGATCAATTATTTTCAAACTGGTGACAGGCTCATTATACATGTGTAAGTGATACTTGTGGCCTAGGTTAGCAGCTGGGACCTGGAGAGTGGGGAAATCTTTGCTGTGCTCAACTGGGTGTTACGCATCTACAACAGGTGAGATCCATGACCTGCACAGATTCTGTATTTATATTCTTTGTCTCTCTGTCTGTGTGGTTCTTTGTGCTTTAAAACAGTTTGTGTAATGTGTAGCTACATTTGAAATGAGGATTATTTAAGTTTTGATTTGAGGTGACTTGAGAGATGGAGGTCATTGAAGACAGAGCAGACGTAGTAACGTCTCTCGCCAAACAATGTCAGATTATTTAAATTAAATGAGCTGGTTTAACCATGGAGATGTCCAGAACACACCTTCTTCCTGTATTTACTTTCTTGCTCCCACCCCAGACACATCCGACCAGAGGAGTGAACGTTCTTACGTGATTTGAAATGACATATTTTGGTATGCTTGGAGTTTTTCAGGTGTGAAACTAAAAACGAACCAAGGGGGAAATCGCTCCAAGTTTCCAAACTCATCAACTGATTCAGACCAAAGAAAACAAACCATAGGCCTAGATGTGAAACTGCCCTTACTGAACATTTTATTTAAAATGCAGCGGATTAATTTTAATACATACATTCTCTCATATTTCCTATCCCTTTCCCTAAATGACCACCTAAACGTAACCAATACACAACAAGAAAACATCCTGACAATGTAATCTATCACAACTACCATCTGTTGTGAAATTGTTATCTAAGTTCCATTTTCCAAAAGTGTTCACAGCTGCATTAAGCAATAGTTTTGGGGTAAAAACAAATGTAGTATACATAAGTGATCCCCATCCTAGGTGTCAGAACCCCCAAGGTGTTGCAAGATGATTAACCAGATACGTTTTTTACTTCTCTCAAATCTTTGCTTTGTTCTTGTAAAATTCTGGACTTTTCCACCTCTTCAGACCTCTAAAAGCTTTTTTAAATGAAAGAATCTGAGACGGGAAAATCATCCTTGGAACTGCTCGTAGGTCAGACACATATGCAACCTCTGAACAAGTGTAGTGAGATGCCATAGTTTAGCTTTAAAGAGTCATAAAGACTCTCATCACCTTGTGCTGCCCAAAAGTGAATTAAAAATGCAGCATTATAATGATTTTTATTCAACTTTCATATAGTGAAAATGTTTGTTTTTGATTGCCAATGAACCATTTGGGCATTATAATGATTAGAGCTGAAACAAATTCCACATTTTGCTGCACAATACAATTGTCTCTTTCAGTCAAATTTGAAAATATTAATGTATTTCTTGCTTTTTCAAACAAATTAAAGTTTTGAATAAATAGCAGGATACATCCTTTGGTTATATTACCCTTATGTGACCCAGATAATGTAATAACACAAAATACACAGCCTATGAAGTAAACCAGGCCTCTTTATTATCATAAAACATTTTGTCTAACTGTACACCCCCGTCATTTTTGTTTCTATGAACGTGTAAAGGGTCAAGTGCCAACAACTAACAATTTAAATAATAATAAAAATATATAGTCAGACCAATAATCACTTCTATAATTACAATTTGGCATATTTAAACAATATCAACAGTTACCAGTCATACACATTAAGACCTTAGCTAATGTTAGCAATTAATTGTGGTATAACAAAGCTCAGAGTCTGACTGTCTTGATTTGGCAGCCCAGACATGATGGGTCACCCAGAGCTGGTGACTGAGATGGAGAAAGTAGAACTGGGACCTCTCATCTCCACCGAGGGACTGGAGCAGCTGCAGAACAAATATGTACAAAGTGTTCGGGTGAGTCCCACACAAAAGCTTTTTTTTTTTTTTTAGGATAGGCTACACAAATTGTACCTCTACTGTATATCCTATGTATGGAACCTACATAGTTTAGGTAATTTTAGTATGCAGGTTTGGAAACTGAATTAAAAAGACATTATACAGTCTGGATATACAGTACATAGGACTACACATCCTGTGTTGGACTTCTATCATATCACATCCTCCAACAATTTCTTTATGGATATCTATTATCTTTTCGAAAGGGACATGTTGACTACCTATGAAAATAAATGCAATTCATATCTGGGAAAGTTAGTAATATTGAAATTGAAAGTGCGAAAAAACCCTATCAAGAGTGCTATAACATGTTGAGGAACATGATGGTATCTATGTTGTTATGCTAAGTACATGTGTGTGTCCATGTTGTTGCTGTTTTAGAAGAGTGTATCCGAGTGGATGCACAAAGCGTTACAGGTGGAGCTGCAAGACTGGCAGAGAGAGCAGGAGCCAGATACGGACCATGAAGGGTTCTACCAAACCAGCCTGCCCACTATTATCACACAGGTACAAGTACACAATGAATACAAAACACACACACACACACACACACACACACACACACACACACACACACACACACACACACACACACACACACACACATACCGTACATAGATTTCTCATTAAAAAAAAGATCAAACTAACAGTCACACTCAGTAACTATCACATTATATATAATCCAAAAAAATTTTTTGCATGTCAGATAGATGCCTCTGCATACACCTTTTGAAAGATTTATTCAACCGGATATTCAGGAGTAACTTATTCCTGTTTGTTACTTGTATCCTGGTTCTGGAACTGGTCCAGCGTTTTACCGTCTCACAGATAACTGGGAGGTTGTGGAGCCTACAGTAACTCATTTGTTCACAGTATGTCAAGGCCCAGATGAAGTCGGGAGAGTGTCCAATTTGGTGATGTTGCCTGGCATCTCTGCTGTTTGCTGATGATATTGTCCTATTGGCTTCATTAGAACCTGACGCCCAGTGTGCACTAAAGTGCTTTGGAGTCGTCTCTGATCACAAGCTGTGGGCAGAGACCAAAAAAGTGAACTTACTTGCGTAACGAAGTGGCCAAGATGTTTTCACTCCCTGGAGACACTGTTTGTAATGTCATTACATTATAATGCTTATTGCACCTTTAAATTAAATTAGCAAAAGATTGTCATAGTATCATTTTACCTGCCTAACACCACTATGGTGCAGTAGTGGTGTCGATTCTATGAGTAGTGATGTGTCATATTGGACCGTATATTTGATGTGGTTTTGTTTGTTTGTGGTACCGGGGTAGATGCTGGAGGAGAATGCCCGGGTGGCTCTGATGATCGGAGAGTCTCTACGAGACCAGACGATCCAGATGGGTCTGTATGAGATGGAGAACCTCCTAAACAGGTGTGGGTTCATGCAAGTTTCGCTAGTTGTGGCTGCCTGTCACACATTTTCTTTTCAGTATATCGAAACAGACTTGGGCAAGTTTTCACCTTCACCCTTTCATTCACCTCCATTCCTTCACATCGCAGGTTTCGAGAAGCCCTGGTGGAATTTGGGAAGGAGCATCGCAGGAATTCGAGCAACAACAAAAACAAGTACTACCTCCACTACCTGCTGGCCTCCATCAGCAACTGCATCATCCTCAAGTGAGATAATGGCAGAGTGGTGGTGAATGGCCACTGAAAAGCTTTGTTACACAACTGTTTGGAATTAATTTCGAACATGTTGGGGACTCTAAATAGGTTAATATTATGTTGGCAACAGGGTGCAAAATCAACTTGTTTGTCCACCAACCAAATGGCTAGTGAATGTTCAAATGTTACCTGCCACTCAATAGACTATCGGTTTTTTTTGGCTGGTCAGTGAAGTAAATCTATGGGCCACTTGCATATTTTGCAGGATTTGGCTAGTGGATGGTGATCATTTTGTACCCTGATTGGCAATCATCACAAGTGGTGTGGTAATGTTTGCTGCAACTGTGTTTCCGTGTCCAAAAAGAGGTGCTTCATACTGCAAATAACAGAGAACTAGAAAAAGAGCGGATCAGTTTCTTGCCTGTGGGAAACTTTTTTTTTATCTACAGAAGCTAATCACAGAGACACCTGATCCTGTTTATTTTGGGAAATTATGCTCCCAGAATCATCAACAATTACAATTATACTGTGCCTCTCAGAAATGGAGGGATATGTAGCTTTTAGTGTGCACTCATTAGTGTGTGTCATTGCCAGTGGGCATTTAGTGATGGAGAGATTAAGATGTGCAGTATATAATAGTATTACACTGAAAGGGGCCATTCTACATCATGTGTACTTTTACTTTTGAAATGTAAAGTACATTTTGCTAATAATACTCATGTATTTTACATTGCTGTATTGCAACTTTTACTTAAGGGATCTGAACACTTCTTCCATCTCTAATTACAGATTATTAAATATGACAGTTAAAACACCATTTGATATTGAAGCAATGCATCAAACAGCACTGAGTTGCAGCATGAAAGCAGGGAGCTAGCTACATGGAGATACATCATGTGCTTCTACACGAGACATACTGTGTGTACCCTGTTTGCCTCCAAAACATGCAGCACTGCTCAACTTCCACGGCAAGAACTACAAACTTTGAGGTTAATCACATCACATGCAGTTGTCAAAGACTGGGAACAGTTTGCTACTTTCCTCTATTCTACTCCCTATAAGGAGGTTACCGTCTAATCAGTTTGTCCTCAGCAAAAAGTAATAATTTGCAAATGTGCTAATTGTGTTAAGTACCTCCAACACAACAGCTCTAATGACCTGTCTGATAAAGGCTGTGCTGTTATTTATGTAGTAGTCCCCGCCATTACAATAATTAGCTAAATAAAAGCATAATGAAATTAAAAACCAATACAGGTCTTAACAAAATCCACAGTGTTCCTTGTGTTCCATACAGAAAGTCCACAGAGAGCCTGCAGCAGCAGCAGTCGTCCCGGTCGGCGGGACAGTTATCTCGCACTCCTCCCAACCCTCTGGCAGCTCTGGACCGGGCAGTGAGACGGGCGTGTCGCCTGGTGATGGATCACCTCCTGCTGGACCTTCAGCCTTTCCTCCCAGGCCTGCTGACCCGACCCTGGCTGGTCCAGGGAGACCCCACCCCAAAACTGTGCTGCATGCTGGAGCGTCACCTGGAGCTGTACGGCCGCGTTAGACCGCCCTGCAGACAGGTCACAGCTTTGCTCTGATTCTGTCCCCGCTGTGTAGATGCTATTTTAGACATACAGACATTTCTCAGTGGTAGACCTGCTTTGGGCAATTTATTGGTTGATCAAAAAATATCTCTTTTTTTAACTTTGCGATTCCGTCCGTGATTCTGTTATCACAGAAACTATTGGGCTTGACAATAATGCTGCCATCACTCTGTGACTGTCCCCAGCCGGGCCCTTGTCAGAAAACAAAAGACACTCTACGGGGCAAAACAACTTTTCTGGGGGAGTCTGTGGTGTGTGGTCAACATGGCTGCTGAGTCTTATTATTGTGTGTACAGCGTCTGCAGGAGGAGGCCCAGTGGCTGATGGTGGTGGAGTACGTCAGGGCTCTGATGCAGAAGAGGCTGGTGTGTCGCAGCGCCGAGGAGAGGAGGCAGCTCGCCCAGCAGATGGTTCAGGACGACCAGCAGTTTCGAGAAATCCTCCACAGCCTGGTGAGACGGACTGACATTTGCTGTCATAATAAAAAATAATAATAACAATCATGAATGCACTTTAAAACTTCTACAAATTTTGTAGAAGAAATCAATACTACAGTTGTAGTATTCTTTATTTGTAGCTGTCTGTGAGAGATCTGGAACCTAGTCTCGCTTTGCCAGACCCTCCTCCACAGCGCTGCGGAGGAGGGTCTGGCTAGTCCACACAGTATTCCGGGATGGGAGTAAAACGTGCTCTGGTTCATTGGCATTTCTTTAAACCAGTCACAATCGTCATTAAGTGCCGGACAGGGCCACGGTGCCTCTGCTAAATAGTCTCAGGAAGGAACTTGTTTTGGTGGAACATGTGTACGTTCAAAAGTAGTTTTAGTCGTGCAACAGAAAACTCCGATTGGACAGATAGTCTAGCTAGCTGTCTGGATTTACCCTGCAGAGATCTGAGGAGCAGTTAACCAGAGTCCTCACAAATCCACCAGAGGTTAGAACGCCAACACAGAGACAGAGGAAGGTAACACACATCCGGGAGAGAAAAGAGCGTGATCCGGCGGAATTTCCAGCAGCACAGGAGCAATCCCGGAAGTGGAACGTTGTGGCTATAGACTATCTGGAACCTAACTGAATTTATTTAAGGTTATTGGGCCCCCTCCTCTTATTTGGGGCTCCCCATTTTGCACATCCTGCATATGAAAATTGTACCTATCGAAATGTGTGTCTTAATGATATGATGATGATATGTGAATAAACTGTGATTTATGGCAAAATTATGACTAGATTACACTTTAATTTACCCTGATTGATTTGTTATGCTACTGTAGTATTAGATATCATAGCATTCTGTATTGTTGAGGAGAGTTTAAGTGTCCCACAAGCTTTTAGAATGGCTTTTGCATGAATAAAACACTGAATACTGATTACTCATACACATTTTATGGCATGCAAAACTATTAGCCAATTACAGTTTCAGTCCAAAGTATTGATATATGTTGTCAACATATCAAACTCATACGTGTACCTGTCTGTAGGAAGGTGAAGGGTCAGTACCTGAAGTGAATCCTTTGGCCTTACTACCCGTCCTGGCTGACTTCATCCGACTGAAAGACCCCGGCATGCTCACTCTGGAAGTTTCTGGACTCGCAGCCAAATACCCTGACATCAGGTAATCGGACCTCACTCATTACCAGAGCTATCTCCACAGCGCTGTGGAGTAAAGTCTGGCTACACCACAGATGCATTCTAGGATAGGAGAAAAAAAATGCTCTGGGTTGTTTGCTTTTCTTTAAATCAATCACAATCGTCTTGGGCGGCGCTAAGCTCCGGACGGAGCCACGGGTTTTGGTGGACCATTTGCACCCTGCAAAACAAAAGGCCACATTCAATATTAAATGGTTAAACCTCATTAGTTCTTACCAATGTATCTCCGTCCACAGCAATCCCACCAATCGGTCCCAAAAGGTCCCAGTGAGAGAGGAAATGCCCTAAACGTATTCCTTCTAAATCTTTACAATCATTCCCCAAAAGATCACCAGAGGCCCCACGATACGATATTCTGCGATACATTGAAATGTATTGCCTTTTTTCCAACTTCAAATTACGTACCCAAACATCTCACTTCAATGTTATTGCTGCAACATGGGATTGTCAGGTAGACAAACTGACCAACACTGTCATGAAAACCTGTCATAAATGTTGTAAAAAAGTTCAATTCTCATGTGCAATTTATTGCCTATAATCAAAAATGGATGCTTCACGTCTGTGTAACTATACAGTATTTCCAGGAAGAATATCGCAAAACTATGCTATATGGATTTTTTTTCTCCACCCCTGATTGAAATCAAAACTAGATCCTTATAGCAAAATGATTTAATACTAATGGTTCAGAAAAAAAAGATTACTTTGAAGAGTTTTAATCCAACATGAGATATCTACCATTTAACAAGCATGCATATTTTGTAATATATATTATATTGAGCTTGTAATGAGCATGTTTTTCTGTTCCCTCAGTGAAGAACATGTGTCTGTACTGCTGGACATCCGTGGTGATGTCTCCAGGGACATCAGAGGGTCTGTACTGGACTTGCTGGAGCAGAGCGCCCCCCCTCTGCCTGCAGGATATCGGCCCATCTTCACTGACATCCTGGTGCCTCCCTCCACCATGGCCTTCTGTCTGCCCACTGCCAAGTGTGCATGACAGGGACACAAACTGTGGCCTAAACACACCTTTTCACATTAAATTCAGGGTGGATCTGGTTCTCAGGCAGATCTTTAAGCCAGGTGCCCATAGCTCGTCTTTACACGAAAATATGCATGAGCTGTTCCTGTAGGGCTAGGTATCGTTAAAAAATGTTCGATACCGGTACCAATACCTTGACTTAGATACCGGTTGCTAAACGATACTTTTTTCGATACCAATTTTATAAAACAAAAAGAAATTACAACATTACGGCACAAATCCTTTTATTAATTTTCAGCTCCTACAACATGAGCCGTCTCTGTGTAACGTAGAGTTTCTCCTGCGTGTCTCTACGACGTGTAACGTTAGACAGCCAATCACAGACATTATTAGATCTTGGTAGGAGCATGCTGTGTGCTGATTGGCTCACTGGCGATGATGAGATTTACTCCTTAGGTATTAAAATTGGGTGTTGAATTACAAGGCATGTTTCGATACTCAATACTACATATTACTGATGAAAAGGGTTTTTTTGTGACTTGGGTGAACTGACATGTCAAGTGACATCCATCACATAACACAACAGCACCTACTGGAGATAATTAATCAGGGAAATGTGACACCTTTCTGAATCCTGACCAATAATTAGAAAGAGATATTCAAAGTCTACTTGTATCTTTTATCTGAATGTATTCAACTGCAAAGCCTGACATTTCCTGCTGAAGAAACTATGGGATTTTGAATTGGCAAATCAATTGTGATGCAATGTGTATTTCACACATTAGTAGTCAAAGGTTTAAAATATAATCTAAATAAAACCTAATTTGCAAAAAGATGCAGTCCACAAACTGCTGAATGGTTGTTTTATGGTATGTAACAGAAGAATGTAGCTATATCAGTATCATCATACAGTATAGGAATGTTAAAATATAAAGAGCATTTTATTAAAGCATCATCACATTACGGAGCTGGTTAATGTGGCTCTGGAAAGGGAAGTTTGGGGTCCCCTGCTGGAGCTGCTCCCCCCGCGACCCGATGCTGGATAAGAGGACGAAGATGGATGCATCATCACATTACAGTTTGGACTTCAGGCTAAACATGGTTTTTCAGTGACTGAACCATCCGACCTGAGGAACTTAAGCTGCTAACTCATTCCTTTTAAATCAATTTTAACTGTCATGTATTTGTTGTTTTGTTCAATTTGATCTTGTATTGATGTTTATATTGTTGTTTTTCATGTATTTATTGTATTTATGTATTCTTTTTCTGACATTTCCTTTTGAATAGTGTTTCCTGTTGTTATTTTCCTTGTTCTGGTCCAACGCCATCCTCTAAAGCACATCATAAACTCTGTCATATAAATGTTTAAATAAATGCTTTAAAGCAAACTTTCGTATTTTATTATGATATAAAAAGTCAGGCCAGTTAGTGATTGTACTTTTCAGATATTTAGATTACAGTCTCGCATTGCTAGACCTATCTCCACAGCGCTATTGTTATTTTAATGAAATGTCATGTTATGTCCCTGTAATAAATAAATCGAGTGAAAATGTCAGTCACGTGACCCAAAGAGTGTGACGTCACTGGGAAAGATGGCCGCCTCCACCGGGCCAACGCTGCCTCTATAATCTAATTTACTTTTATATAGCTTTTTTATTTCCTATTTCCATTTTACCGGAGTGTTGTAACAGTTGTGGCGGAGATGAAGACGTTCTGTGGAAGAGCCAACCCGAGCACCGGAGCTTTAGACTGGGTGGAGGAGAGTGAGGAGTACGACTACCACCAGGAGATAGCGAGGTAACGTTAGCTCCGAGCTAGCATCACAGCATGGAGACAAGCTGCACACATGTTCGTGTTGTCTTGTTATACAGTAACGTTACGTGGAGCACTGAAATCATCACAGCAGTTATTGGACCAGACAGTTTAAAAGTCTTTAATGTGTGTTGTACTGAAGGGTTGAGCGTATAAAGAAGTGTTTGTCACCATCAAGCCAACTTTATTTTGATATCTTGATATCGGCGCAGAGGTGACACAAGTATTCAGATCTGTTACTTCAGTAAACGGTTCCAATGAGGCATTTAAGTGTCGTTTAGATGAGTCAGAAATAACATCACAGAGGCTCTAACAAGTCCTCGGAAGAGCTGCTGTCGATTCTCATCTGAACTCAGAAAACACTGGCATGACAGCTTGCACACAGTTTAGTTTTTAATTTAAATATGACCGATGTATTGTGTTTTGTATGTATGTATATTTTTATATATTTTGTGTATTTCCTGCTATGGACCTACTTATGAGTCTGAAATTAAGATATATTATTATTAAAAGTACTAATACTAGGGCTGGCAATAATTCAATATGATGATTTATCATCTTTCAATGGGATCATATTGTGATGAGATCATATATTGAGATATTGTGATATACAATTACATTGTCTAAATTGTAATAACAAGCACATACTAACTCTATTTAGTCTTAACCTTGCCAGAGTTGTATTGGAGTTAGTTACATTGGTATATTGTATTGGTATTAATAAAAGGGTTGGCATCAATAATACCAACACTGGTCCACCTAAATCTGTTGTTCTGCTGATCTGTTTTGCATGTTTCTCTTCCAGGTCCTGTTATGCGGATATGCTGCATGACCATGACAGGGTGAGTGTTGGAGAACATGACATCAGCCTCTGCTGAATGAATGCATTAACAGTCTAAAATGACCCATGTTTGAAACAGAGTTTTTTGTAGTAATGAAGGTATTTCCAATTAAATGTATTTTATGTTTTAGAGGAGACTGTCGGGGCGCCTGGGTAGCTCACCTGGTAGAGTGTGCGCCCCATGTACAGAGGCTCGGTCAGGCACTGAATGTTTTCTCCCCGCTACCGACCATCAAAATACAACAACTCGTCGTAAGGACTTGGAGACTGTTATTCATGCTCTTATTTCGTCTCGTATTGTCTAGTGAAATTCCTTGTATTTGGGGATTTGCCAACCATCTTCATCACACCTGCAGCTTGTCCAGAATGTGGCTGCTAGATTGTTGACCGGTACCAGAAGGAGGGATCATATCTCCCCGATATTGGCTTCTCTTCACTGGTTACCGGTCAAATATAGAATCGGTTTTAAGGTAATGTTACTTGTTTTTAAGGCATCACATGGATTGCTGATCTCCTTACCCTACATCACTCCTCCAGGAACCTAAGATGGTCTGATCAGTTCCTTTTAGCTCTTCCACAGTCTGGGATGAAAACAAAGGGGGATCTTCTCCGTTGTGGCCCCAAGACTCTGGAACAAACTTCCCGTTCATATGAGGTCCTCCTCTACTGCCGAGATCTTTAAGTCTCGTCTTAAAACACATTTGTATTCTTTGGCGTATGATTTAGTTTAGGGACATTTGTATAGACGTGTGTTGTTTGTAAGACGTTCATTGTGTCTATATTTGTATTGTCTTCCTTTGTTTTTATAACATAATATAACTTTGTACAGCACTTTGTTCAGCCTGGTTGGTTTTAAATGCGCTCTATAAATAAGTTGACTTGACTTGCTGCGTCGAGGACTGAGCCTCTGTATGTGGGGGCGCGCCCTACCAGGTGAGCTACCCAGGCGCTAGGCCTGCACGATAAATCGTTCTAAAATCGAGGTCTCGATTCAACCCTGTTCACGATTTCATTTAAATAACTTTGATTTGTTTTCTTCTCCTTCAATTAATTTATTGAAAGCCTTTGACATTGACATGTTTTAATTCTGTAAATACATGTTCAAGGAGTTCAGATAGAGCCTGTATCAGGGCCGTATTTAGCTCAATGTGTTATATGTCACTATGTTGGGTAGCCTACTGTACTTAAATGGCCAGTATGGACTTTATTTCCTGTATTCATTGAAGTCTCTGTGTTTACAGGCTCGTGGTGATGATCAATGTGCTCTAGGTTCTAAAAAAATCTGTTTGGTACTGGCAATTTGTTTTGTTTTGTCATGATTCATGTGCGCAATAAACATTACACTTCGTGAGAAAAATATTGTGGCAGAGAATCATGATATCAATTCTAAGCTAAAAAAATCATGATTGATATTTTTTCCCGAATCGTGCAGGCCTACCATGCACCCACATACTTAAAGACAATGTAGTTTCCTTTGGTTTTTAAGCAATAAACCACAATCTTTCTAAGTCAAAAGAAGATTTTTTTGTGTTGGTTGAAAGAAAATATAAGTAGAAAACTGTCATTCTTTTTTTTAGTGGGGCCTTTTATATTCAATGTTTAATTTGTTCAATAAAAGAACGTTGGAAATGATTTTTCTTTCATTTGTTTTAAATTCAACAAGCACTTTGTTGTATTCTAGCAGAATACTGAAAACAGCAGAAATGCAGAACTCAGTACACTTTAATATATATAATATTCACATAGATCGTTATTGCGATATTCAACGTTATCGCCTATTGCATATTTTCCTCATATCGTGCAGACCTAGATCAAAACAAAAGACGGTACTCCTCTGATACTAATGAATGCATAAAATACACACTGTAGATTATACTACCAATGTATATACTCCAATCATTAATGTCTTTTCTAGGAAAGACTGCACTCCAAAGGAGAAAACCAAAAATATCTACTGTATGAAATAGCATTCTGGCTCTTTGCATTGATTGCAGCTGATGTACTTTCTGCCTCCAGAATAAGAAGTATTACCAGGGCATCCGGGCGGCGGTAGCCCGAGTGAAGGCCCGTGGTGAGAAGGTCATCATCCTGGACATCGGGACAGGAACAGGCCTACTGTCCATGATGGCTGTCACTGCCGGAGCTGACTTCTGCTATGCAGTGGAGGTAGAGATGCTCTTCCTCTATGTACTGGATCAGGACTACAATCCCAGGGGGCAACAGCCAGGCTGAAAGCAGTGTTTTACTGCACTTTGTGGTTGAAGGTTTCAGATGGTTTGGGTGTGGTCAGAGGTTTGCTCTGTTGCACCTGTAACTACACCCAACAACGTAGGGGTTACACCACTGACCTGAGGTCAGCTAGTCTTCTGAATCTAGCTAGGTCATGCAGATCTCCAGAGGTCCGCTATTGAATTACTAAATTCACTTCTGAGACTTTTTTATGCGAGAAATCAACTATGTAGAGGTCAAATATGGGCCGTTTTACCAAAATTGATGGCTAATTGCAAATTGTCGCAGTTCAGCAGGAGCTCAGCAGGCTATGTGACAGCGGCCGGTGCTGCCTCGCCGCCCGGCGTGTCCTCCTTCATAGACCCCAGCTCGCTGTGAGCTAGCTGGACCTCCGTCACGAAGGGAAGCCCACGGCGCTCCATACCCACGCAAAGTCACCGGTTCTGGGTTACTGGACTACAAAATGCCGAGGCCCTGATGGAGCTCCAGGGCCTGCAGCTAGCCGTGATTCATAGGATTGAAGGGACAGTCGCAGCTAACGAAATCTCTAATGTTCACAAAAATGCATTACATTGAAATCTGACACCATAGTTAGCTTTATAAGACCTTGGGGTAGATGTTATGTAAGTGGTGTGACGAAATTCTAACTGTAAATATACTCTAGTTATGCCGGCAGCTGGCAGCCAGCCAGGTCGTCCAGTAACCGAGAAACGGTGACTTTCACTGGGTATGGAGGTTGCCACTTTCTCGTCAGACTGTGTGGAGCTCCTAAAGTCGGACACGTCTTACCAAATTTGCAATTAGCCATCAATTTTCGTAAAACGGCCCATATTTGAGCTTTATATAGTTGATTTCTCGCATAAAAAAGTCTCAGAAGTGAATTTAATAACGAAATAGCAGACAAACAATGTATAACTTTGCAGTGTCCGAAATATGAGACCTGCTGTCTCGTCTCCAATGGATGTGTATGTGGTTCGCTCAAACCAATCAGCGCGCAGCTCATCTAAATATTCATAAGCATACCATATTTGGAAGAACAGCTCTCATTACAATTAGGGCCATATTCACAGGGTAGTTAAGGGCCTAATAAAATAGTATTCGGGCAATTTTCAACCCAACCAATGTTACATCCCCTATTCGGAGACCTTAAGGAACAGTGTGAAATACCCTATATAATCATTCTATCACCCCTTTAAGATTATTTTTTGGGCATTTTAGGCCTTTATTTTTATAGAACAGCTGAAGACATGAAAGGGGAAAGAGAGGGGGGGAATGACATGCAGCAAAGGGCCGCAGGTCGGAGTCGAACCCACGGCCGCTGCGTCAAGGAGTAAACCTCTATATATGGGTGCACGCTCTACCAGGTGAGCTACCCAGGCGCCCCGCTCCCCCAAATATTAAGAAGAGGTAGATTTGCCCCCTTCAAAAAATATAAAAGACAACACACTCCCCAAAACCATTCAGGGGCTCTAACCATATGAACAACAAGAACTGTGTGAACTTTGCTACATCAGGGGGTTTAAGAACACATGATAAAGATGTTATTTCTTGTGATTTTAACTGTCAGGTCTTTTATGTACATTTAAACGTGATGTTTTGAATATGCAGAAAGTGTTGAACAATATGGGAGGATAATTATTTCCTTTACATAAATAAAGACATTTGCAGAAAAATTCACCAGAATGCAGGAAATGAAGTGTTTTGGTGCTAACCCTCTGCTAGTACCAGCTCTACTCGGCTCGGCCACGGTGCCCCGTCCTCCATTTTCCATTGCAGATTTAGTACTGCCTCGTGTGAGGCGAGCGTGGCTGGTCGTCATAGTGACGCTGCAGGAAACTGCCATGACCTAACGCGACACACACCCAGACCGTACAAGGTGTGTTGTTTCTGATTCTCATCATGTGGCTGTTTGCCAGAAGACACATTTAGTTTCTAAAGAAGCTGGAGGCTTCAACAAAACAAAAAAAAAACACCGCTGGCTAAACTATTTAAAAATGGCGTGTTTGTTCAGGACACCCCCATCGTCTGTCGCTATAGCAATGATGACGCAGTGATTAGTGCTGATTCTCTCTGACCAATCAGGAGTCTGCAGGTTTTCACGTCACCTTTTGGTATCGCCTCAGCTCGCTTGAACCTCGACGGAGGTGGTACTAAATAAAGTACCTGGTAGCAGGGACTTTTTATCAGAATGGAAAAACTAAAAAGGGCGAGTAGAGGCGAGTCGAGCAGGTACCACGTGATGGAAAAACGCCCTTTGACGCTCAAAATTGTCTGGTGTAGAAATCCAAACCCCTCAGTTATGTGTTGAAACTAAACCTACGCCCTTGCCCACCAGTGATGTCATGGGGTCTTGACACTAGCTGTACATCACTGTGTCAGTTAAACCACGCTAACTTATACTTATGTACTGAAAACAAAGACAAATTTAAAAAGCACAATAAGTTGCTGGGGATTTCCTTGATGCTCTGCAAACAACATACTATCAGTGCTTTGGATTTAAATTTTTTTATAAAATGGAAAGTCTGGTTCTGCATCTTTGGACATTTTTGTCCCACACTGTAAAAACAGCTGTTCACTGTTACTTTTAGTCTGTAGCATGTTCACACTGGACAAATGACTTAATCACGCTATTAAAAAAACAAGCAGGCATGCTAGATCTGCTTGCTTGTTTTTACCTTGACATGTTGGACTTCCGGGCTGCATTTCCCAAAGCCAAGCCTGCTTCATCTCTGTTTCCTCTGTGTCCGCAGGTTTTTAAGCCCATGGCTGAGGCAGCTCAGTGCATCGTGGAGAAGAACGGCTTCTCTGAAAAGATCAAGATTATTAACAAACACTCCACTGATGTCACTGTGGGGCCAGGTCAGAGACACTCGCACACAGCTGCACTGTATTCATATCAGTGTCCCTTTGATTCACTTGACTGGTGGAAGTTGCATGCGTCTGTGATTTTCTACGGCCCAAAATGTGATTCTCTGTGAATTTGTGCCTGAGAGAGGTCAGCAGACAAGATCGCGAGGTTTGTGAGTGTGTCTGTGCTGATGAGATATGTGTTGTGTGTTTGTAATTGAATACAGATGGAGATATGCAAATGAAAGCCAACGTTCTGATCACAGAGCTGTTTGATACAGAACTGATAGGCGAAGGAGCCCTGCCCAGCTATGAACATGCTCACCAAAATCTTGTCCAGGTGTGTGTGTGTATTAAAGGCTAATGTGTGTGCATGATGCATGAAGTGACATTAATCTGTTAATCTGTAGGTTTTACAATGGTCATGAATAGGTCTGGTAATCGCCACTGATTTCTTGAATCTATTCGATTCTGATTCACAAGGTCCCGATTTGATTTAATATTGATTTGATTAGGGATAGTTCAGTTACAATATCAAGGAATCCAGGTTATATGTGCAAGGAACCCTCTAATCTGGTACGTTATTAAAAGACCATTTTCGGGGGCTTTTCCCTTTTATTCGATAGTGACAGTGGATAGACAGGAAAGGGGGGGGGAGAGAGAGAGAGAGGGGACGACGCGCAGCACAGGGCCGCAGGTCGGATTCGAACCATAGCCGCTGCAAAGGACTGAGCCGACATGGGGAGCACACTCTACTGCAGGGTTTCCTCAGGGTCTTAAAAAGTCTAAAAAAAGGTCTATATTTCAAAATCTGAATTTTAGTAAGTATTGTGTTCTAGGTCTTAAATAATTTGAAACAGGTCTTAATTTTCCTCAATGCTCATTGAAATTCTCCCGCAGCGCTTTAGAAGGTGTTTTTGTTTTTATTCTGTGGTGTTGAAGTTCTTTCTGCCGCTAGTCCAAATATAATTTGCTGTATTAGGACTACAAATGAGACCAACATGCAATTTATACTGCAGCCGATCTAGACACCAGTCCTATAATGCCAACGAGGACATCAGGACATTGTTTCAGATGATGTTTTCAGACATCTGACTTTGTTTTTGAAGTCATGGTATAGGTCTTACATTTCATACAAAAAAAAGGTCTTAAAAAGTCCTACATTTGACTTGGCTAAACCTCCAGAAACCCTGTACCGGGTGAGCTAGAGGCCGCCCATAATCTGGTGCATTATTAAAAATAATGTTGTCGTCTAGAATTGACCCCAAAGCAGTACTTTTTATTTAACATGATAACACCCCAGTCCGCACATTAAAATGCAACTCTACAAACTCCACAGTCAGTAAGTTTTGAGTGAAAATTGTTTCTTTAAACCCAGCCCTGGTAATGAACATTAAGAATGTGTTTAATACTTGAAAAGTCAGTTCAATTCCGTCTGGCTGAAATGAACTGCTGACAGCGGGGGGGGGAGACGTACAGTCCCAGTTAATGGTCCGATGTGCCTCCGCCCTACAGGAGGGTTGTGAGGCGGTCCCTCACCGGGCCACCGTCTACGCCCGGCTGGTCGAGTCAGAGCTGCTGTGGAGCTGGGCTCAGCTGCAGCCGGCGGAGGTAGAGGGGGTGCGCCTGGCCCCACCCCCCGCTGTGGCCCACTGTGCTGGAGCTCATGCTGTGTGTGACATCCAGCTGAGCCAGGTGTCTCCTCACAGCTTTACCCCGCTCGGCCCTCTCTGCACCATGTTCAGGTATGTCCTCCCTGATTGTTTTCTCTCAACATCAGTTTTTTCACATTTGCTTTCCAGTGGTGGAATGTAACTAGTACATGTACTCCAGTGCTGTACTTAAGTCCAAAAGTTGAGGTACTTTACTTGAGTCTTTTCTTTTCATGCCACTTTCTACTTCTACTCTGCTACATTTCAGAGAGAAATGTTGGACTTTTTACTCCACTACATTCATCTGTTACAGCTTTAGTTACTAGTTACTTTACATATTAAGATTTCTGCTCACAAAACACATGTAGTTTATAAAAAACAAAAATAATGTTTTATTCTAAAGTAAACTAGCCAACAATATAACGGCTACAAGTCAGCTGAGATGATCAGACCATTAAACACACAACTGGTTGGATCCTTTACTCTTTCTACAATGGGAGGAGAGTTCTGCATTGAGTACTTTTACTTTGGATACTTTAAGTACATTTTCCTGATGATACATACAGACTGTTACTTAAGTCACATCACATTCAATGCTGGACTTTTACTTGTAACAGAGTATTTTTACAGTGTGGTATTAGAACTTATACTTAAGTAAAGGATCTCAGTACTTCTTCCACCACTGTTGCGTTCCTTCCCCCTCAGTGTGGATTTCAGTAAGCCAGTAAGCAGCGCGTTCCAGTCCCACTCCTCCCAGTTTGTGGCTCAGTCCGGTGGGCAGGCCCAGGTAGTCCTGTCTTGGTGGGACCTCGACATGGATCCCAGTGGAAGCATTGTGTGCACCATGGCTCCCAGCTGGACCTACCCACAGCCAGAGATGGCTCCGGTGAGTTATAGGACACTATCCCTGTGTTGGAAACCGTTCCCTATCACGGAAATATACACTGTGTAGTGTCACCATTTTGTAGTGGTGTTCAAATTCTCAGCGGTAAATTTCATTCACTATATAGTCCACTATCAAATACCCACTATCTTTACACAAATAACCGGCGCATCTACTGACGCAACAATATTTTCAGTGAGTGTCTGATATCTGGTTTGGTCGTTCCCGATATAGTTGACTACTTAATAAACACTATATAGGGAACAGTGAGTGAGTGAATGAGGCAACGGTTTCCAACACAGCTAATGTTACAATGCCCTGGCTCCCATCACCCCCCAGCTGATCCCAGTGGTGTGTTTCAGTGGCGGGACCACTGGATGCAGAGTGTGTACTTCCTGCCTGTGGAGAGCAGAGTGACAGAAGGAGAGGAGCTGAGTCTGACTGTCTGCCATGATGACTACAGTCTGTGGTACAGCCTGCAGCCGCACAGGTAACAGCTCAGAGACAACACACTGTATTTCCTGCTTCAAGGTCCTTTTTTGACTGATGGGAACAACAATCTTTGAGATTGGTCCAGTATTAAGAGAGATCACTGCAGTCGGCAGCGGAGAAACAATCTACAATGTAAGTTAATAGGACAATTGTCCAGCTTGTATTTACCTTCACTACAGTGCTTGTTTTGCCGCTGACAGACTCAGATTAATATTCTAAGTGTCTGGCAACATTATGGAAAGGATTTCTAAGGAGGTCGACCTTTCTGTTAAAAACATTCACCAAATCGCTAAAGCCACCAGACTCCATGTAAATAAACAGTAATTTTAGCATCGTAAAATACACTTCATTCAAAGTCAACAGAAACAAAATAAAACTATGAAAAGCCATTTTGGGTCATCTTTCCACTTCTCCAGCCATCATCAACTCTAGGTTGAAATAAACACACATTTTACTGATTTACATGTTCAAATATGCTGGCTCTATACACACTAAAAGTATTTATTTTTTTTAAATGGAGTCTGGTGGGTTTAGGGCTAGTGACCTCAGAGCTGTTTCTGGTTAAACATAAAGGTCTCAAAGAGGTTTTAAAGGTCTATCTCTGTAGGGATCCTTTCCATAATGTTGTCAGACACGTAGAATAATAACCTGAGTCTGTCAGTGGCAAAAACAGAACTTTTAGTGGACCAAACTGACGATGCACATTTGCCCTACAGGGTTACATTGCAGCCCGGTCTATGGCTGTCGGTTACAGCGTTCACTCTTTATACTAGACCGATTTCAAAGATTGTTGTTCCGTATGTGATCAGTTGATTAGACACAACACATAGGAAAATAGGGTCCAGGTTAAAAAAAAACCAAATTACCCTTTAACTAAGGCTTCATAGTGTGTAGTTATTAAAAAGTGTATAATGACAGTTATGTATAATGATAATAATGGGGAGTACACTATCTGTCTTTCACTGCTTGATATAGCCATCATTTTAACTTCTGCAATTATCAAATAGCCAGAAGGACTTACCGAGCGAGGCTCCTCCCTCTCGGCCCTGTTGTACCTGCCAGGCTCATCTGGTTTGGACTCGCCCGCGTTTCGGCGAACTCAACGACAGACGGCGTACAGAGAGCTATGTCAGGGCACTGCGCAGCGTAAGTGAAGGCCAACAAGCATGACAGCTGTCAATGAGTTAATGGATGGGATTGTTGTCTGATTCCCTACTGTGTATCTGTTACCTCCAGGTCCTGAGGGAGGACAGTGTGTGCCTTGGCGTCAGTGATGGAAGTCTGCTTCCTGTGTTTGCTCACATGATCGGAGCCAAGAAGGTACTCTTCTTTGGCCCATGTGGGCACCTGATGTATCTTTCCAAACCAAATACAATACTCAGACTGTCATTGACTTGTCCGTTTATTCTCTTGGCCTCTACTTAGGTCTACGGTTTGGAAAACTCCAGGATGTCTAAACAGGTTATTGAACAGGTAAATGCATCTTATTATTATTTTTATTGTACTACCTCATCAGGATCCTTGATATTTTGATTATTATTTTTAGGTATATCTTTCAAGAATATATATATATATATATATATATATATATATATATATATATATATATATATATATATTCGGTGTTGCATGGACCATTACAGGAAATCGTTCCTACCACATGCAATAAAAACTTTTTTATTTTTTAGTTTATAATGTGGTGGACAGTCCCTTTTTAATTAACTGTGTACAGTAAAAGGAGCAGCTTTAGCCTCTACAGCTAGTTTCCAGATGTCTATTGACAACGGGCTGGGGACAGCCCGTTGTCAATAGACATCCTAAAATACAATGGTTAAAAAATTAAAATAAATAAATTACAGTTATAATAATAATAACCCTGAGTGTTAGATAATACTCATATACATCACAATACTGCACTATAGTGCATCTTTCACAAACGTAGGTTTACTTACATCTTTATAAATACTATTTAAGAAGGGTGTACTTTTGAATAGTTCTTGTATTCTATCCTATTTATTATGTCTTGTATATTCTGTTTGTGTCTTATATTTGCTGCTGTAGCACTGAAATTTCCCAATTTGGGATCAATAAAGTCTATTTTATCTAATCTAATATCAACACATAGACACAAACCTCCAGAGGTGTTTGAGCGAGTACTGATGCTTCACGCTTTTCTCTGCAGGTGTTGGAAGCCAACTCGATGAAAGGAGGCGTGGAGCTGCTGGAGATCAGGCCTAAGCAGCTGACCAGTAATGATCTGGGGGGGGAACAGGTACCTTTGGAACAAGTCTTTAGTGGCGTGCTTTAACTCATTGCTTTCCATTTGATGATTTGTTGGAATTCAAACCATCTGATAACGTTTGAAGCCAAACATTCCACCCAAATGTATAATGTACAGTTTGGTAATCGGACAAAATGCCAGAGATGTGTATCTCAGTGGAGTGAGAGTAAAGCATGTCTCTTCCAGATCTCGGTCCTGATGGGTGAGCCGTACTTCAGCACCAGCCTCCTACCCTGGCACTCGCTCTTCTTCTGGTACTGTCGGACGGCCCTGGCAGGCCTCCTCCAGCCCCGCGCCGCCATCCTGCCCTGCTCCGCCACGCTTCACATGGTGGCTGTAGAGTTCCAGGTGAGTTTACTACATGACCTCTAACCAGGGTTCAAAATTAGCACAGTTTATTTAATTTTTTGTGATTAACAAAAAAAAATTATTATTCTTTCAAGAAAACATTCAACTCGCAGCTGTTGAATCAGTTTTGTCTTCTCCATGTTTGTTAGGATTTGTGGAGGATACGAGCTCCATGTGGAACATGCGAGGGCTTCGATGTCACGCCCATGGATGAAATGGTCCAGGTAAAATGTTAATTTTTCTTCGTGGACAGTTTTTACATGCAGTGTAACCTCCAGGTAACTGTATATTTTCAAACGGAGAATTCATGACAGAAGATGGACACCCACTTAAATTTAGTATGTGCTTGTGTGTTGAAGTTCAAAATATACACCTCTTGACCTGCACAAGACATCTGCTGCGGTTTGTAGGATGAGGTGTAGCGAATGAGACAAATAGCCACAAAAGATACCTCAAAATATGGGTTTTGATATCATAGTGAGATTTTTCTGAAGTTAGAGCATGATTCAAGCAGATTTAGTCCTTAAAACATACGAGGAGACAGAGGCTGACACATGACAGCCGAGCATGATACACAGCATGTGAATGTGCCGGCCAGCCAGTAGTTATCTGTCTGTGAATCTGGGGGGCGGGCTTCTGAAGGAGGGGGCTTTATTTGTTTGACAGTTGAGTTCAAACAGGGGCGGTTTAGAACCGATAAGCCCCAACTCGGAGTAGTTTCCTGTATCTGTGTCACGTGGGCTCCTTCGCGGCCACGCCTCTTTAGGAGACTAGCGGGACGTCCTGAGTGTTTGATTCCAACGGGAGAAGTGAACGTGAACACAGATTATGAGCGATCCTTTCGCCCCGTAGTCACCAAAGTAAATATTGGAGCCATTCTTCAGAAGCCACATATCTCCAGAACATTCTGACACTAACATGGTATCTTTCAGACGGACACATCAGGAGAAAATGAACTTTGTTTGAGACCTGTTTGTGTCTCAGGACCGAACTCTCGCGAGATCTGGCAACACAGAGAAGCAAACGTCCAACGTTCCAAAAATAATCTACATGATGCTAAAGATGTCTTTCAGCTGTGTAAATATCTAACGTTAGCAAAAGAACATATTAATAAAAAATAAAAGGCTACGCCCCTTTAGGAGACAGGAAGCGAGGACCGTTTCATACCATCTTTAGTTTAAGAGGATCTTTGGTTCAAATATCAACAACCTTTGCGCAGCATCACTTACTGCACCTTTAAGTGCCCGAGACAATTTCCCACCTTGTGGGAAAATCAAGTTTATGGTATGTGGGTCCTGTTTTGGGTCCTGTGTTTTCCAAAATCATGTGTTCTTTGGAAAGTAATTCTTTGAAAAAGAACTGGTCCCATCTGTCCCATCAGCGATCTCTGGATTTCCATGAGTCCCGTGAGGCGGAGCCCCACCCTCTCTGGGAGTACCCGTGCCGTGCTCTGACCCAAGCCACAGCCGTCATGACCTTTGACTTCACACAGTGTGTCCCTCAACAGCCAATCAGCAGCCAGGGCTCTCTGCCTTTCATAAGGTACTGAGTTCTCTTCTATCAGTCTGAGATCAAGAACCATATACCAAAGTGTAAAAGCTGGTACATACAGTACATACAAAGTCTACCTACTTACTGCAAGGAAAAATTAATAAAAAACAATAGTGTAAAAAGTATATCTGCTTACAAAAAGTAGATTGTGAGTATACAGTGACTACATAGTTATTTTGGGGTAAACTGACCTTTTAACTTTGTTTACGCCAAATTATAATTCCTATAGACAGCTGTCATATATCAGAATTTTCTAAATACATAATGTAGCCTGGTAAGATTAGCTTGTAGCCAAGTGATTGCACTTATTATCACTCAGTATTATGGGGTGTAAAGTAAGCAGTAGCTGTTATGTTCTGTGGCACTGGGTTGAATATAGATAGACTTTTGTTAACACAACGGGATGAATGCTTTGTTTCATTACATAGAGTAGTGGTTCTCAACCTGGGGGTTGGGACCCCCAACGGGGTCGCCAGATGGTTGGGGAGAAAAAACTGACTGAAAAGGTTGAGAACCACTGACGAGGAGGAATGTCCTCTACAAAGAATAACGCGATAAAGTTGTAATTTGAATTAAACAACTCACTCTCACTGCAGCTGACCGTCTGTTTAAATGTCTGTGTCAGGATTGGTCGTTGCCATGGTGTTGCATTGTGGATGGAATATCACCTAACTGATGACATCACTGTCAGTGCGGGTCTGATTGGACCAATCAGTGAGCAGGTATCACAGCCATGTTGATCATCTTTGTGTCCGGAGCTTTTCTTGCTTGCTGTATTTTGGTTTTTTTGTCGTCTATTGCACTCATCTCACTCTTCCTAATCCCAGTAGTGGAATTAGCACTGCAACTAACTAATTATTTTCATTCTAAAATAATCTGCCAGTTCTTTTCTTAATTAATCGTGTTGTCTATTGCTCCATTTGTCCAAACAGTCCAAAACCCAAAGGTTTCCAAATAAAAATGATATTAAATGGAGGAAAACAACAAATCCTCACATTTAGGAAGCTGGTACCAACAAATGTTTGCAACAAACAATTCATTGATTTTTAAAATAGTAGCTGATTGTCTGTCGATTGAACAATTAGTCGACCTATTGTTTCAGCTCTAAATTACATATGTAATGTAGGTCATCTGTTATTGGCATTGTCTGTTATGGCAAATTTAAATCTTTGCACTTGTCATTTATAGTCTACAGGTTTGAGGTTTAGTACCATTGACAATATTTGTCAAGGTCTTTAATCACCTTCACGATGCTAAAATGACTGCTTATTTACATGGAGTCTGGTGGGTTTAGCGAACACAATTTCGCAGATGTTTTTATGTTTAAAAAAGGATCTTACTCTTTAACAGAAAGGTCGACCTCCTTAGAAATCCTTTCTATAATGTTGTCAGTATTCAATATTAATCTGAGCCTGTCAGTGGCAAAACAAGCACTTTTGTGAAGGTAAATACAAGCTGGACAGTTGTCCTATTAACTTACATTGTAGCTTGTTTCTCCGCTGCCGACTGCAGTGGTCTCTCTTAATACTGGACCAATCTCAAAGATTGTTGTTCCCATCAGACACTTAGACACAGGAACATGGGGTCCAGGTTGAAAAAGACAAAGTTACGCTTTAACATTCTGACTAACATTCACGTGAAATGTTTCCAATAATTCAGACACCACATGAATGCAGAACAAAAACCTTATCTCGCAATGTTAACCAACGTGAAAAATAGCAAGTCACGTATCCGCCCTGTGATTCGGATCAGTTTCAAAACGTAATGGATTCTTCCTTGGCCTATGCTACACCCTTCAATCCTACAGACAGACAGATGGACAGACAGGTCTTCCTTGGTGGTGTTTTTTTTTTTATTATTATTATTTTGTAATCAAAACTTTAAATTGTCATTTAAGAACCAACCCTCTTTGGTTTTAGTTAGTGGTTGAGCTCAAATCCATCATGTTTTAGAAAAGCAGAATCTACAAAGAATGACATGACTGCTTGAAAACAGCTCAACTGCCTGAATTTCCCTTAATGTCTTTGTCTGTAACGTCAAGTCGCTCACGTGTTTATGTCAAATGAGCAATCATCAGTCATTTTCTGACCAATTTTCTGTGCTTTCCTTGCAGGGTGAGTGTGAGTGGAGTCGACACAGGAAACAGGGAGTGTATTTTTTCGGGTCACCATGCGAGAGCTCAGGCGATGGCAGAGCCGCAGTGTCTTACAGCTTCACCTTTGAACCCAGTTTAGGAGACATTAAGATGGACTTCAGCGTATAGTCTTAGCAGTGATGCGGAGACTCTGAATGCTTCGCTTTTACCTCACGTCCCTGTCTGCGTTTGGTGTGCACATTTATCATCCATGGTTCAGCCAATATTGTTTGACTGTTCCCACTGACTGAAGTTAGCTTCATCATGTCTCAGTATCAGACAAATTGTAATGTGACTTATCCCAAACATTTAGCAGAATTCAGTGTTTTGAGACTGTGGAACATGAAAACTGTCTGCCACATCCCAAAATGTTACCAATGATTATCTTAATAGTTATAATTCCCATAGGCAGCCAGTGATATAGTTAGCAATTCTACAATAAATAACACATTTAATCTATCACATCGAAGGGGGGTGTCCGTAACTGGTCGATGTTCAGTCAGTTCAGTGCCATTAGGGATGCAAAATGGGTCATTACAGCTGAAGATCCGAGGAACTGAAGTTTTTGTAAATTAACAGGTCACCTGTTTCACAAAGCCAAATGTGTTGTTGAAATGTTTTATAAAGTTTTATATTGGTTGTCGATTGCTTATCTGTTTAAGAACAGACTGTGGGGACTAGCAGGTCAGTGACATCACCGCTGGGCTCTTCAAACCCAATATTAATGTTGAATACTGCATGTGTTCACTGAGAACCACTCATTCTCATTTGCGGGGCTGTTAGCCAAACAGTGATGGAGTAATGTGTGATATTTAAGAATATACCATCAGATGACTTTTGGACACATTCAGTGAAATAAACAGGACTGCAAACACCCATCTGGCTTCAGTTTATTGTATTAAAATGAAACAAAGGCAACATGTCTTATTGCCAAATTATTTACCTTTACATACATAAATAAGCTTGAATTGGACAGTTTCTATGGACCTCTGTATGCTTCAATTGCACTGGTGAACATTGGGTAGTTTTACTTTATACTGAAATATGTCATGGTCAGATGTGAATAGAACTTAAAGTAAAAAGCGCAAGAACGTGCATTTCAGTGCTTTTACGTTCTAGAAAGAAACCCCCTTGGTAACTCACCACCATTTGCATAATTAAACAGCAGGAGGAAAACTGCGATGCCCAAACCCCATCACATCTGTAATCACGTCCGCTCATTTTTGCAGAGGAAATCATGTCTCTAGGGGTGTTTCAGTGGGGATGGGGGGTGGGAAAGGAATGTAATATTTTGAGGCATGAGCGGTAGGATGTGTGAAGCTTGAGTTTCAAGCATCTGTCAGCGTCATGTTGTCCAGCACAATCTTCTCTCCTGGTTTGAACGCTGGCATCCCCATGTACGGACAGCTGGCACATCGGAACGCATCACCAAGGTAACACTGCCACACGTAGAAAGGACGATCATTGAAATAGTTAGTTCTTCACACTGTTTGACAGGTTAGCATGACAGGAGAGGGAATCCTGTATGAGTACACATGGTGAGAATGTAAGCCAATCAAAATATACTCACACTTCCACAGGAAGATTTTGGCAGGTTAGTCTTCTGTTTTGCTTTACTGTCCTGCTCCAACTCCTCAGCAAGCCCACATGTGCTAAACAAACATGCAACATATTGCACATCATGTAATCTTTTTCAAAGCACAGATAAATGTCCAAACGTAACTTGTTTGAAAGGCCAGCTCCTTCTGTTATAGCTACAATCTATCACACTATGGTTTGAAAACATTTGTGTGGTGAGCTCACCAGTTCTTGCAGGCTTTCTTCTTGGTGGCTCCTTCTCCACATGTGGGAGCTTTAAGAGATACTGGGTCTGGCTTCTTCAAGTCCTCTTCATCCAGCAGAGCATCAGAGTCCACCAGATCCTGCAGGGAAGGGGGACAGAGGGAACAAGAAAGACTCAGTAAAGGGACAAAGTACAGTTTACAGAAAGACATGTGCATGACAGTCTGAATAAGAAATCTGTGTGTGATGCGTTGTGGTCACAAGATAATGTGTCCCAGTACACATCCATTACTCACCACATCATCATCATCCATGTCATTGGCTGACAGTGTCCACATTTTGACAGTGTTGGGATCCAGAGCAGGTTTCTCTGCTGAAACCACAGATGTTTGACAGCTCATAAGTTACATCAGCAAATATGCAACTCAATGACTGTACATAATACCATAAAACTAGAATTACCACCTTGTGGTTGTATGCCTCAGCCAACCATTGCAGTTGTTGCAGTTTAAATCCAGGTCTATCGAGACTTGCATTATATATGTAGTGAAGACTTTGAAGGAATTTATTTAAGGTATTAAGTGTATTTTTGGGCCAAACATGGATGCTTCACACATCATGAACCCGCAGCACAGAATGTCTAAACAATCACCACAGTTACAAGATTAGCGTCACTCATTCAGTATCCAATCAAATGTCTCCCTTCTCCATTTTGCGATGGATCACACCCGTTTGCAAATTACCGATTAGCGATAAAATAAGAGATTAAAATCAGCGGTCAGTTTTTGCACCTTGGGCTTGTGAAGCTGTGGACCAACTTGAAGACCAGTTGCACAAAGACTGAAAGTATATACTAAAAACCCCAGAAAGCAGAAATAGTTTTACGAACTTGCCAATGGATTGTCCAAGATGCAAACTTGTGTAAAAGTAACAAAAAATAGCCGGTGCAACACAGATGTATTTAAGATGAATATACTTTTATTGACATTGTATTGTGAACATTTTATATTTGTTACGTATCAACATTGTTTTTTTAATTCACTTTTGCCCTTTAATGACTGATTGAGTGTAACACCTTGGTTGAGATGGGTGTATCTTCAGGCAGCTAACACGCCCCCCCCCCCCTACGCACCTGTTGATTCTTATTAAGGGCTTCATTGCCCATTCTCTCCATGGACTCTGATGAAGATGTAACTCTACATCGAAACGTTAGTCACTGTTTTGCACCTTAAGTAATAAAACCATAAAGTAAGAAGACATCTGTGTTGCACCGGCTATTTTTTGTTACTTTATACTGTTTTTGTCCTGCCTTGGTTGCACCGGCTTGTTGTGGTCTGCAGAAGCCCAGAGAACTCTCCTTTTTATTTGTGTAAAAGTAACTCTGCGATGGTTGTATGGAGCAAGTGTGTATAGTGTGAAAAATATGTTCTGACGGAGTATGTTTGTACACTTCTCTGCTGTTATTTGTTCTTGTATGTTTTTTTTTTTTTATAAAATGAAAATCGAAAAAAAAGATATCGTTTAAAAAAAAAAAGTAACTGTGTGTGTGTGTGTACACAGTACAAAGCTTCATGTCCACACTGCAAATAACCATTTGACTTGGACAACAACCTAACTATGCATGCACTTTTGTTGAGCCAGGTTTGTCATTTCATGTGTGTGACATATGACTGGTCATCATGTTTTTCTTTACCTTTTGTAGTCATCCCCTTTGGACAGTCAGAGTAATTTGGACCATTATGACAAACAACATAGTTTTGTCAAAATCTGGCCAGTGGTTTACGAGTCATCACATGTGACAAACCTCCCAACAGACACAGAGTGATCGCCTTGAATTGTGGACAAAAATACGCTTAGAATAAAACAAGAAAACAGCGCTAATAAACCTACCTGGCTTTTTCCCGAATGACAGTTTAATCTGGCTGGATGATCCCACCTCAAAACTGGGTTTGGAGGCAGATATGCGGACTCTAGACAGATTGTCTCCTTGGTAACCAGTGGCCGTACAAAGGGAGCTCAACGCCTCAGGACTTAGCTTTGCTTTACTGACCTGGATGGAGGGGAAGCCAGAGGGTCAACAGGTCAAAAAAGGAGACATTTTGCAACAGGATTTCACTGGTGCAGATGTTTAACCCCACTGATTTTATGTGGATGATCACAGGATTACGTTTCTCATGTTCTTGCCTGTACTTCGTGGTTTGGTAAGGGCAACACTTCCCTCTCGTGCACTATGTATAATTGGGCAATTGCGGAAAATTAAGGTATGTACAACAACCACGTACTCGCAGACACAGAAGCATGTTTTAAGTGTTACGCTCTGCGTGCGTGCGTGCGTGTGCGAACCCACTAACACACCTCTGTCACTGACATGAAGCCTGACAACTTCAGAGCTGAAATCAGCTTCTCAGCAGTCCGCACACTCTGTGCCTCAGCTCCTGGAACACAGACAGAAACGAGTCAAACACGCCACAACCTTATCAGTGCAGCACAGTGACCTTGTGGACAAAGACACCTTTATTATGTTGGTGATTCAGGCTGGGAAACTGTTACCATGTGCTGTGTCAAAAAATGGGGAGAAAAAAACATTTGAGGAGCTTTACAAAACCAAGAACACTTGAACTTTTGTCTTTCTTCAGGTTGTAGGTTAGGTTGGACCTCGGTTCTGGTTGTTTATCTGTAACTGGCCAGCTTTCCATTATCTTTGGTGGCACATGTACTAAATCTCATTTATGGTTGAGCAATACATGAACTAAGCACAAAAAGTAAGGAAATTTGTGTTTGGTAGATTATTTCTCTGTGGTAACAATGCTTTTTGGCAATAAATCTTACCGTTGGAAAGCCTGTTTAGTTCCCTTTCAGATGGTGCCCCATTTGTAAGGAACATTCATTTGTCGGATGAGCAGCACACTGAGTATGTGGGTCGCGCCCATGAAAAATTTGCCAAATCTTCTCTGCCAATGCCAAACAGCTTATTCTGCCATTGACTCGTTTGGTGTTTGGTGGATTGGATGATTGAAGTTTGAAGAAACAAGACATATTGGCAAAAAACAGGAGCCTCAGTAGCGTGAGGAAGAACCATACACAGCCACAACAGCCTGGCACCTCCTCCTCATGCTGGTCACCAGCCTGGTCACACACTGCTGTGAGAAATAATCTACCAAAAACAAATTGATAACAACAAGGACATACTGACTCAATTTTCTCAGAACAACATTTTGAGGGAATATCATTTGAAGAATTGCAGATTTGTTGTAACATCACACTATTTCTGTGCATGAACTTAGTCAGTATACAGCTGAACTTTTTTTTTTCTCTATAATTTCACTTGAAACTGTTTACCACATTATTGATGATTATTTATCTAAAATTTCATTGTAAAAAAGATATTTTGTGAGAGCACCAATTGTCAACTCGACAATATCGTCACAGTATCGTTATTGATGTATTTGGTGAATAATATCACACTATCTGACTTTCTCCATATCGCCCAGCCCTGGTACTGTGCCATTTGAGTGGCATCAGGTGCACAAAGGTGCATATCATTCAATGTTCCTTCTAGAAAGGCATCATTTTCAGCCTTTAAACATCTTTGTAAAATTAAAGAATAATTGTTTGGGCATGTTAGGCCTTTATTATGACAGGACAACTTAGAAATGAAAGGGGAGAGGGGGAATGACACGCAGCAAAGGGCAGCAGGTCAGAGTCAAACCCGCGGCTGCTGCATCAAGGACTGAGCCTCTGAATACGGCCACGCGCTCTACCAGGTGTCCTAACCAGTAGGGTTGGGTCCTGAAACCTGGTTCCACTATGGAACTGGTTCCTACCCACCGGTAGGAATCGGACCGGATTAGAACGCAAATTTCGATTCCACCTAATGTGTCGACTGAAATATTTCCCCTCTGTCGCTCTGAAACGGACGTAAAAATGTCACCCTCTCTCTGTAGTCTACCGTTAGCTAGCTACCGTTCATGTAGGCTACTTTTAAAATGCTCTGGGCTCACCAAAACGGACGTAAAAGCCTTTCTTTGATGTCATTTTTCAGTTTTTCAAGAATCGGTTTAGGAATCTGAATCGTTTTAAAAGTACCGGTTCGGCGTCGGAATCGTAAAAATCCAAACGGTACCCAACCCTACTAGCCAGGAGCCCATCTATGTACAATTAGATGGAACAACACTTCACCTGTAACTGCTTCATCCAGAACTAGCTTCCCACCAGGTTTGAGCAATCTGGCCATTTCTGCTAGAGTCTCTGAGCTGTGGACGGAGGAGCAGTCAGCCAGAAGACAAGAGAGCACCCAGTCAAAGCTGGACGCTGGATAGGAGGCTGAGAAGAGGAGATGGTCATTACACTCTGTGCTGAACCCCGTTCACTCACTTCTGCCAGAATCTCATTTACGCTTACAGGATAAAATCCCACCATCTTCAATGCAAGTGTTTTCTACATACAAATCTGGCCTAGTGTGTAGGCTGAATGATTAATCAATTTCAAATCCAAATCCAGATTTGAAAGAATGTGATTCGCTAATTGTGCAGACCGCAATTAATCGAATGTGCAATATTTAGTTGAATGTTTGGTGTAACATTTGGTTTAACATTTGTATTATTAGTTAGTTTTTTATAAAAATAAATGCTGAAATACTGTTACATATCACAGATTGGTAACAGAAATGTCCTATTTTTTTGTGGATTTTTCATTTATTTTGTATTTCTTTATTTAACATGATGTAGAAGTGTAATATGTAGATGCTGCTGTTGAACTGAGGCATGTCAGAAACTTCAGTTTAGTTCACTTATTGCTGGCAGTTCATGTGTTCTCATCCTTGCATAAGAATATACAGCAGTTTTGATGGTGCCTCATGTTATAATGCTCCATGACATGATTTATCTGTTACACGTGAATGCTTTAGCTAAACATCTGTAGAAATATCTGGCAGAAAAATCGCAATAATATTTATTTCCCCAAATCGTTCGGCCCTACTAGTGTGTGTATGAGTGTGTTGTGTGTGATGTCTGTAAGCTACTGGGACCTTGAATTACCCCTTGGGGGATCAATAAAGTAAGTAAGTGTGTATGTATGTATGTATGTATGTATGTATCTATGTATCTATTGTCACTCACACAGCAGGAGTCTCTCCATGTTCTCCACTGACACTTTGCAGTCCGCACCAACAATGGCCCCCAGTTCCTCTACATATTGTTTCAGGGCTTCTGGTGCTGAGGGCTGAGTCCAAACCAGCATCACCTTGTCCCCTGCTTTGATGCCAAGGTCTGCCATGACTTCTTAGAGACGTGCTGATTTATTCAAGTTCACAAAATGGCTTCTCTGTCTGTCTGTAGATCACCTAAAAGTGAAGACACGTGTCTGTTACTGGAGATAATAATACAGCCAAACCGACAGAAATGATAATAACAAAGTGACGTTAACGTTACAACCACTATCATAGTGTATTAGAAGAAGCCCGTTTTAGCCACGAGTCTAAAAGAGCCCGGAGTCAGTAACGTTACCATGAAAAAATAACTATGCTACTACTACTTACGACCTTTAAATAATAGTGTTGTTATCATAATAGCAGCGCAGATAGCCGACATCCGAGAGCAGGTAGCTACCTAGCTATCTAGCCATTTATTTTAGCTTTGGTCTTAAAATGTAAAAGGGTTAACCCGGCTCACAAACTAGTTAGCGGGTTAGCGTGTTTGTTGATACAGGTGCATAACGTTAGGTTAGCAAACATCGAGCAATTAAGGTGACGCAGAAAAACGCCGGTGTTCTTCTAAAAGTACATTCGCACGTTGTTAAGTCCAGTACACGGTTACCGACGAAGCAAATATACTCAGCTGTTTGTATGATTGTTATTTAAAGCGTTTGGTGGTTAAATCGCTGAAATAAAAGAAAATTTCAATCGATAGTGCTCAGTTACCTAATGCTGTATCTTGGTGAAAGTTTCAGTGTCAAACTGGCTAAACAAAGTGTGCGCTTTCCTGTTTGAATTTTCAAAATAAAATCATTGATGCGTTGTAACCATTGACTGTGAAAAATAATATAACATATGTTTGTAACTCCAACCCATCAACGTGCTGGCTATTCAAAGTATTAGGTGAAAATTTAGCAGCCTATATATTTTACAAATTAATTTGAAGTATATTAAAGTAATTCAAGTCATTTCATGGGTTTTAGTTTGAAGGCAGCATCCTTGCTTTCTTGGTTTGAAGGTCTTAGTCTTGCATGCTTGATGACTCTGTATTTCAACAGCTGAGTCGCGCTAAAGTGACGCTGCTGTGCCTAAAAACAGCACATATGAATATGGCGGCGCTGCTGAGAGGTCTGCGAGCTGGAAGGGCACTTCGGGGGCTGGCCAGCGGTGAGACAGTTGTTGTTGTTGTTGTTGTCGTTGTTGTCTCAAGTTCATGATAGACTGCCTGGGAAAGTATTCATGTAGCTACTGTCCATTCTTTCGGTTATTTGTTGCCTGAAGTAGAAAGGTGCCAGTGTTTACAGTGCGTGCCAAAGTCACAACAGACGGTGATCATTTAGGAAATGAATATGCAACATGTTGGCTGTGACTTTTGAAACTTTATAATAATTGTTGGTTGACATGGTGCTACGGGTTTTAAACCTCAACATTTAAACATGCATTGCATATCAGAAACACGTTACTGCGTCATACATGTTGTCATAGTATGTTTCTCCTAAATTGGATTTTTGAACGTTCAACGTGTTTTTATTGGCACTAAGATACTGATATTACATACAGTCGTGGCCTGTATGCCAGATTTTTGTTTCTATATGCTTAATCTCCTCCTTGGTATTTACATATTAATTGAATTTGCGGTGGAAAAAAACTACAGAAATTATACAATTATACAATTAACAGGACAATATTGGCACCTTTTTTAGAAGTTAGTCTATAAGAAAAATCTGGAGATCAGGCGATTCCACTTTGGCTCGGCTACAGCTCTGTCTGTCCCTCTGCCTCGGTGTCATTAACTCATCGGTATTGGCCTTGAAAAACCAGTACCGGTCGATCTCTAATTTGAATGCAACAATCTATGCTTTTTTCTGCATCAAGTTATGGGACAAATGTCTTTATTTATGTAAAAGAAATTATTATTCTCCTGTATTGTTCAAAACTTTCTGCATATTCAAAACATCGCATGAGTTTCGGGATGTTTATTTTTTAGGAATCATGTACATCTCAACAACAAATCTGTTAGAGAATAAAATCTTTTTAAAGCCAGAAGATCCAAAGTTTAGATCTATGTGATGAGTTCTTGTTTCCCGACAACAACAAAAACGAAACAAAAACACAGAAGGTTTGCACAGTCGAGGCATACTCAACGCAATCAGTCAAAATGGGTTACTTAGGCCATTGTGTGTTATGGGAAATGTACTTCGAGATCTCAGACCATGCTAAACCATAGAGGCCACTCTGAAGGGTCCGTGCACCATCCTCCCCAATATAGTCCAAGAAGGGGTCCCAGATTTCAAAAAAGCAAAAAGGCCTCTGAGCCAGAAGCTAATAGCTTCTAATGAGAAGTTCCAACACACTCTGAGTCCATTGTGAAATCGTGGGAACAGAGTCCGAGATCCAAAGGAGAAGAATGCATCTTCTTGTATTAAAGAGAAGCACCTGCAGCAGCCGAGACCCAGTGGTTTAGGATTTAACCCCAGAATACAGCCGACAGGAGTTAGAGCTAGTTTTTTCTTGAATATAACATCAATTTCCTTACATATTTTGACCCAGAAGTCATTAATAAAGGGGCATTCAAATATACAGAGGAAATATGTACCTTCTGTAGAAGCTGTTGAGCTTGAGTTTTAAGATAAATGTGACATTACTAGGGATGCACCGAATCCAGATTTTTGGGGTTTGGCCGAATACCAAATCCACTGGTTCAGATTCTGCCAAATCCCAAACTGAATACTGAATCCTCCTCCCATCCTCAGTCCATTAACACAGTAAACACATTAATGAAGTCCTTCCTTTGCCGTACCTGAAGCTGCATTTTAACCCAGTCAAGAAGCCCAATATTCAGCGAATCCTAGATTCGGTGAATACCTAGACATTTCATTATGGCGTTTGGTCACATTCTTGCCCAACCACATTCGTTGAAGCTGATGAATATATTTCTCCCTACAGTAGTAGCTGCTCCAGCAGCAACCAAGCCCCAGTGTAGCAGCCTGAGTCGCGGCTTCCACCGGGCGACACTGAGGCTTCAGGATGACTCCAAATCTGACAAACCCCCCTCCTCCTCATCCACAACCTACCATGAGCACTACCAGGCTCACTCTGCTGAACAGGACACAGCAGCAGCCGCCCAGGAAGACTCAACGTCTGACCCGGCAGCTGACCAGGCTTCCAGGCCAAACACCAGGTCAATTCCAAGTCATCACCAAGTCAATACAAAAATCTTCAAATTATGAGTAGGGCTGCACGAAGTGAGGAAAATATGCGATAACGTTGTTGAATATCGCGATAACGATATTACTATAGGATTGGCCATCCAGAACCGGTTCCAACTTGGAATCTTGCCTACGGCATTTTTTCGTTACCCAGCCCTAGACCTTACCCTACGGCCTACGGGATTTCTGGGTACTGAAGCTCAAAACAGTCATTTTCTCTCTCTGTGCTTCATTTATGCTGAAACATGTCTTGTTGTGTGTCTGTGTAAAGTTACCAGGACCAGGGCGGAGAGCAAGGTGAGGAGTACGAAACGGAGGAGCAGCTTCAAGCTCGAATCCTGACTGCTGCTCTGGAGTTCGTCCCACAGCACGGCTGGTCGATGGAAGCCATTGCGATCGGTGCTGAGGTGAGCTGCCATTAAAGTGAAAAAGTAAAGTACAGCTAACAGTTAGAGCACAAAGTTGACATTCTATCTTGCTCCCCTTTTCCCCTGTTCACTACAACCTGCTCCTCCTCCTTTTGAGGGTTTTTTGATAGCCAAAATATGTGTGTGTGTGTGTGTGTGTGTGTGTGTGTGTGTGTGTCAGACACTGGGCCTGTCCTCTGCTTCCACTGGTATGTTCTATAACGGAGCTGGAGACTTGGTTCTACACTTCCTCGCCCAGTGCAACTCACAGCTGACTGACATCCTGGCTGAACAACACAACCAGGTCCAGCTGGGCCAGGCTGAGTACGCACACCACACACACACACACACAGTGGTGGAATGTAACTAAGTACATTTACTTAAGTAGAAATGTTGAGGTACTTCTACTTTACTTGAGTCTTTTCTTTTCATGCCACTTTCTACTTCTACTCCGCTACATTTCAGAGAGAAATATTGTACTTTTTACTCCACTACATTCATCTGTTACAGCTTTAGTTACTTTACACATTAAGATTTCTGCACCCAAAACACATAAAATCAGATTTTTGGGCTTTACAGTTTGAGCTCCAAATGGAAAATTTCAAATTTCAGCGTTTGGCTTTAACAACTGTGTTGCAGACGAAAGAAGACTGCTGACTTTCTAAGAGATGCTGTAGAGACCAGACTGAGGATGCTCATCCCCTACATTGAATCTTGGCCCCAGGTATAGTATGCATGACAATGAGCACAAGGAACAGTCCATCTCTGTGTTTCCCTCCATGTGTTTTTTAATTCTCATTGCTGGCAGAGGTCAGGACTGAAGGAGAAACTACATTTGATCCTTGACTCTGGCTGCATCTCACAACCCTTAAATTGCCTCCTCGACTCCTCCACTTGCCTCCCTTCCTCGCGTCTTAGTCCCTCCCACCGAGGAGGCCCGGGAGAGACGCCAGGAATTAATGGGAGGAGAGCGACAACGAGCAAATGTGTTTTTAGGAGCATGAGATGTCTTTTCCTCTAAAGTGTCACATGAATACGTCAGCTGTTTGGGCGGAGTTAGCAACTCCTTCAGCTGCACAGCTTCCAGGAAGGCTGCTCTCTGTATCCCTCGCTCATAGCTCCTCGATGATCCCTCCTCGGGGTAGAAAAAAGAGCTTTGAGACGGCCTTCACCGAGGAGGGACAGAACCACTTCCGGTTCAGCCGAGGACCGAGGAGTCGAGGAGCTATCAGATAAGGGTTATGAGATGCAGCCTCTGTCTGTGTCCTCAGGCGATGAGCATCTTGCTTCTTCCTCACAACATCCCCGACAGCCTGAAGCACCTGTCCACCCTGGTGGACGACATCTGGTACTACGCCGGAGACAGATCCACAGATGTGAGTGGATCCTATCACCCTCGATCCCCTTCTTCTTCTTCTCATACCTTCCTGTCTCCCATTCATCACCACCCGCACAATATCAGGCCTGCCACGTCCCAGGTTACCCCCCCACCCCAACACCTGACTCAATACACCATGGCCAAAGAAACGACTTGGCACTGATTAGCTGGCATGTGTTCCTTTTTAAAAATGTATATCTGTACGTCTTATCATAGCTCCAGTTAAAAGTTGGATCATCGTTCTAATTCAATACACTGCTAAATAGTCTCAGGAAGGAACTTGTTTTGGTGGAACATGTGGACGTTCAAAAGTAGTTTTAGTTGTTCAACAGAAAACTCAGATTGGACAGATAGTCTAGCTAGCTGTCTGGATTTACCCTGCAGAGATCTGAGGAGCAGTTAACCATAGTCCTCACAAATCCACCAGAGGTTAGAACACCAACACAGAGACAGAGGAAGGGGACGGACATCAGGACTAAAATTAGGGACATCCGGCGGAATTTCCGGCGGCACCGGGGCAATCCTGGAGGTAGATATAGACTGAACGATTATTAAGTTGATTTATTGATTAATCGTTTGGTCACAGAGTCCAAGGTAACCTTTTTGTAATGGCTTGTTTTGTCAACCAACTATTTGGTTTACTATAATATAAAATAAAGAAAAGCTGCAAATCGTCACATTTAAGAAACTGACACCAGAGAATTTTTGGCATTTGTCATCGATGAATTGACTAATTATTGTTACTAGTCAGCATTAGGATGAAATGAAATCTAATTCTCCTCAGTGTCTGTGTATTTTGTTCTCTTTTGATGCTGTTGCACCTTCTTGTATTTGATTCAGTTCTTCTGCACATGTCACTTGTTGCTGTAGTTTTAATATTAGGCACATTGAGTTTAAAATGATATAGCCTTGCCTCTTTCAAAAATGCCTTCTGTACCCCCCCCTTTCTTTTGTAGATGAACTGGTACACCAAACGGGCAGCGCTGACGGGCATCTATAACACCACAGAGCTGGTGATGCTGCAGGATTCCTCTCCAGACTTCCAGGACACCTGGAACTTCCTTGACAACCGCATTCAGGATGTAGTCAACATGGCCACCACCGCCAAACAGGTAGAGTGCTTACACCAAATAGCATTAAGGAGGAACTGCTAAGCTGCCAGTTTACACCAATATGACTAGACGATGTGGTGCATCATCTCTAAAGTAACGACTCTCTCTGTACTTAGAAGTTCTTCTAACTTCCAACTTTTCAGGCTTTTTGTAGCTAATTACTAGGTCTGAATGATTTGGGGGGAAAAAAATCAAGTTGCGATTTTTCTGCCAGATATTGCGATTACAATTCGATTCGCAATTATTATTATTTTTTTTAAAGTATAGCAAAAGTTCAATATTCACTGTGTAACAGATAAACCATGTCATGAAACCTTAGAACTGCTCTATATTATTAAGCAAGGATGAGAACATAGATGTAAATTGCCAGCAATAAGTGTTTTTCTTTTAATAACCATGGGACATTGAACAGTCAAACACACAACATTTATCACAAAAGCAATAATAAAAACAATTCCAATAAAACATGTCAGTACTTTCCTGTAAACTGAAGTTTCTGACATGCCTCAGTTCAACAGCAGCATCTACATATTACACCTTCTACATCATGTTAAATAAAGAAATACAAAATAAATCCAAATGAAATCCACTGAAAATAGGACATGTCTGTAAAACATCTGTGACATTATTCCAGCATTTATCTTGTGAAAAAACAGTAAATATAATAATAAAAAGAGGAATAAAAATGTTAAACCAAATGTTTGATTTGAAAGCGATTAATGGTTCAGCCCTACTAATTATCATTTGTAGCGTCTTAAAATACGACTGAGGACAGTGATAGTGAGATACTTGCTACAGTTGCATTTCTAGTGGCGATAATGAAACGTTTTATTTCTCTGACCCACTGTTCTAACGCTCCCTCTCTTTAGTCCCTCTCTAACTCGCTCAACCATATACTATGCTCGCGGGCGCTCGTTGAGTGAAACAGACTCAGATCTTAACCTGTATTTAGAAGACATTTGACCTCATTTTCCAATCATATGTTATAAGTTGTGTGTTCCACTTTATTCTGTAGATGCAGTCGACTGGTGAAACCGTGGTGCAGGGGTTCATGGGAGCTGCTATCACAGTAAGTCTTTGCCTCATGTTCATCATGTATATGTACTCTTCTTTTCAAAGCCTGTGCACTACATTAGCAATCATACCCTCCTCCCCTTTGTAAATCTGTACACGCAGTTCAGTCTATGCTTTTAATTTGGAACCTTTTCTTGATGACAATATTAGTAGTCATGTAGTCTCCCATTGCCAGACCTTCTGGGGTCTGGTTAGTCCACACAGCATTCTGGGATGGGAGAAAAACGTGCTCTGGTTTATTGGCATTTCTTTAAACCAATCACAATCATCGTGGGCGGTGCTAAGTTCCAGACGGAGCCACGGTGCCTCTGCTAAATAGTCTCAGGAAGGAACTTGTTTTGGTGGAACATGTGGACGTTCAAAAGTAGTTTTAGTCGTGCAACAGAAAACTCAGATTGGACAGATAGTCTAGCTAGCTGTCTGGATTTACCCTGCAGAGATCTGAGGAGCAGTTAACCATAGTCCTCACAAATCCACCAGAGGTTAGAACGCCAACACAGAGACAGAGGAAGGGGACAGATATCCGGCCTAAATGAGTGAAATGGCAACGGAGCAATCCCGGAAGTGGAACGCCGAGGATATAGACTAGTAGTCATGCATGAAGGTTTATACTGATTTATACATTTTATGTGTTTTAACGAGGTAACACTGAAGGCTTGGATTGTTTGAAAAATATGTAAAGACATTTAAATGTATGGATAGAAATGTGGCTGATGTTTGTCCTGTGTTTTACAGCTGAAGAACCTAACGGGACTGAACCAGAGGCGGTGATCTAAACATCTCTCACTCCCAGTGATCCTGACTGCCTGGCTTGAGTCATGAGCTGAAGATCAGATTTCTTTTTGCTCTTATTTTTGATCAACTGTAAGAATCTGAAAGTATTTGATTATGGCTTTCATTCAGGAAGAGAAAACTATTATTTATCACAGGCCACAGTGATAGGCCTCTTTCTGTTCACCTGTAAGACTAATGGCTGCTTTTGCTTTGTTTCACTGTCCAAGATTTCACTCTCCTGCTCTCCTTCCCTTTGGACGATATGATCTTTTTTTTTTTTTTGGATTGAGCCTTAAATAAAGTAGTGTATATATATATATTTTAACGTTTGTGTTTGTTTTCTAATTAATGTGGTTAATATGAAGGTTGAATAAAGGTTAAACTCAAACATAACTCCAGAGTTTTGTAGTTTTAAAGTCACTATTGTGTTTTGGCTCAGTGTAAAACTGTGACAAAAAAGCAAACTGCAGCATTGTTAATTGGATTGTCTATTTTCTCTACAAACATAAAAGAATTGGAAATATATTTCAAATAGATTGTACACATAGGAGCTCTAAAATTGTTTTCATGGGTTGAAGACATAGTTCATATTACATAAAATACATTTAGCACTTTTATTTTGAAAAATATCTTACAGGTACAGTGTGACCCGGATTTTAAATGAAGACCCGCCCCAATACTTCATTGTGACCTATCAGTTTCGTATTTACATTTCCTGGCCAATCAGCGGGTGGTAAATATTTCCGTGGAGGCCTTCAAGTCTAAGCAGCGGTAGTTGAGTGTTTGGACGATTTTACAACGTCAATTTTAGGCTTATTTAACTTCAATAATGCCGTATGCTAACCAGCCGACGGTGAAAATCACAGAACTGACGGACGAAAATGTCAAATTTGTCATTGAAAACACAGATTTGGCGTAAGTATTCACTTATTTGTCCATTTAAGGAGAGCGTGTATGGCAGAGAGCAGCCATTATTCTTCTCACCCAAACTGATGTTATGAGACATTGCACGTTCAATAACTGCACTAAAGTACTTCGCATTAAAATTATGTAATGCTAATTGTGACTGAGAATACCAGTAAACGAAATGTGTGTGCATATTGAAGATAAATCTAGTTGGCGTAACGTTTAGAGGTGAACACGGTTGCTTCAGGCTAACGTTAGTTAGTTTAGATGTTGCATTAACGTTACATATCAAAAGTCTGTGATTTTCCGTTTTAATAACCAAATACATTGTCCCAGTTCTAGGAGGAAATAGTTGATATTCACTTGCTGTTCTTGGTTACATTGACCCGGGGTTGAGGGAGGATTATAAGTAACATGAAAATGTTTTTGTCATTTAGCAGTGATATGTCAGCGTTAATGATGAATAAATTGAGTGCAATTTCTGTTACCTATTATTATAACGTCTAACGTTAGCTCTGAAAACCTCTGTCTGTCTGTCTGTCTGTCTGTCTTTCTTTCTCCTTTTCAGGGTCGCAAACTCTATCCGCCGCGTCTTCATGTCAGAAGTTGCCACTATAGGTATTGTGACTTTACGTTAGCTTCTGTTTTGAATTATTTTAATGGGGTCAGCTCTATGTTCCCACATTTCTAAGATTTTTCTTAAAATTAGGCCCTATGTTTGGGTTAGGGTTACATTCCATCTGTAGTCCATTGCTACTGGATAATAGGTCGGGTGTAATTGGCTACCAAATTGGGAGAAAGGGGGATTGAAATCTGATACAAATTCATGAAAAAGGAAATGTGGGAACATGGGGCCTAACTGGCACGGCTTACTGGGACACTAAATGGAACTGAAACCAAACGAAATTAGTTTGACCTGTGCTTTTATCTTCAATGAAAAGTAAGCTAAATTTGAATTCAGACATCATTACCTTTTTTATTTCTTACAGCTATGCTTTTCCTACTGTGACATGTCTTAAATGGCCTCTGTGAAAAAGGCATATTTGCTGAACGGGGCTCGGCCCACCCTCCGACCCCTGTGAAGTCCTGTGCAAAAAGCAACTAATAAATATCATTTACGTGCATGAATCAAGTACACTATTATTTGGTGTCCCATAGAAATGACTGTGAGAAAGTTGAAGAGAGTTGAGATGGTGTGACTGCATCAGCAACATTCAAACAGCAGTCTGACGACTAAGTTAAACTTGTATTACTTTATTTGCAGCAATTGACTGGATCCAGATCGATGCCAATTCATCAGTACTGCACGATGAGTTCATTGCACACAGAGTTGGTATGCATCACAGTGTTTAGGATACGCTTTCAATGCAACGTGATGGTAGTAATCTGATCTATTGTATGACCAGAGAGGTCTGTTACTTGCAAAGGATGCTGTACAACATTGATGTTTCCTTTGTTTCTCAGGTCTCATACCTCTCACAAGCGATGACATTGTGGACAAAATGCAGTATTCTAGGGTAAGTATAATTACGGTCGTAATAACAATTACAAATTTTGATTAATTGCAGAGCCGTTGTGTAGACTTGCATCCAGAAATGATTTCATAATCAAATACATTAAGAATAGACTGATTCTGTTTGCCCTCTTGCTTGAAAGCCGGTGCCAGCCTGATATAATAAAGAACATCTATTGACTGTGGCCTGTAGTTTAAAGGATTTGAAGTAAACATGAACATTTAGAGATTGAAAAGATTTTCATACAAAATTAACATTTGGAGGGAAGTATACTATACAGTTATGTTCATGTTATACTTAAATTTCATCATGGGACCTTTTTTAAAAAAAAAAAAAAGTAATGGAAATGTTTTGACACTTTGTGCATGAAAATGTGCAGCGGACCCAGGACCATCTAAGTATTGTATATAATAATGGATATTGTACCAATGTCCTGGCCTTTTGTTCTCGTTTGTAACATTGTTTATTGCAGGGTTTGTCCTGGCTCAACAAAAATGTATATTATGCTAGAGTAAAAGAAACCCCAATTAACAAATCAAATTAATATTTAAATACATCACCAGGCTGACTCTCTACGATAAAACAGAGATTAGCTCACATATTCAAATTCATGTTCTGCTTCTTCAACGCTTGTTTAGTAAATTGTTCCTAAACGCATTTGGAGAGGATTGGAATTGTTTTTATTCTCATATTCTTATCATTGGTGGTTGCTGGTGATTTTTCTTTTGGGCTGGCTAAAACCTGTTTGCGGGGCAGCCAAACATTCCTCTATGCAGGAAAAAACAAACCTGGTTTATTGGAGGACGGACATCATTTTCTCTCTGTCTCTGCCTGTCTCTGATCCTTGTGCAGGACTGTACCTGTGATGATTTTTGCCCAGAGTGTTCTGTCGAGTTGACGCTGGACGTGCGATGCACTGAGGACCAGACGCGTCATGTGACGTCGCGCGACCTTCTGTCCAACAACCCCAGAGTCATCCCGGTGAGTCCTCTCTCCACTTACTGAAGTCATTAGAGGAGGGGGGGGAAACAGAAGGAAAAGCTGACCACGTTTTTGTTGGGCTTTCCAGGTGACTTCTAGGAGTCGAGACAACGATCCCAACGACTACGTTGAACAAGATGGTAAGTTTGAAGCTGTGTTGAGGGGTAAACACTGGGGCTGGGTATCGGACAAAGAAATGTCGGTACCTATACCAATAACGTGACTTCAATACCAATTTCTTAAGACAAAAATTAATTACATTACGGCACAAATCCTATATATTTTCAGCTCCTACTCCGTGAGCCGTCTCTGTGTAACGTAGAGTTTCTCCTGCGTGTCTCTACCACGTGTAACGTTAGACAGCCAATCACAGACATTATTAGATCTTGGTAGGAGCATTCTGCGTGCTGATTGGCTCACTGGCGATGATGAGATTTACTCCTTAGGTATTAAAATTGGGTATTGAATGACGAGGCATTTTTTGATACTCGGGCGGTGCCTAAAAAGTATAGAATTCGGTACCCAGTCCTAGTTAAGAGTTTGTCTTTTCATTAGCCATATAATTGTCAGATGTCTGTTTTCCCATCATTTCATCCCACATTTTTAAACGTTTATCTTTCCCTCGCTCCCCACTTCCTCCTCTGTCGTTTAACATAGACATTTTACTGGTGAAGCTCCGTAAAGGTCAGGAGCTGCGGCTCAGGGCGTACGCCAAGAAGGGCTTTGGTAAGGAGCACGCCAAGTGGAACCCAACAGCGGGGGTTTCCTTTGAGTACGACCCAGACAACGCGCTGAGGCACACAGTCTTCCCACGGCCTGAGGAGTGGTATGTTTTCATTTCAGTACGGCTCTTCATAAAGGAATAATGTTAAATATATAATGTTGAATGATGGACTGACGCGCTGCATCAATCTGGTTCCCAGGCCGAAGAGTGAGTACTCCGAGATTGAGGAGGATGAGGTTCAGGCTCCCTACGACCCCAATGGAAAACCAGAAAGGTGAGGAAAGAATCTTCCTCATACTTGAGTTGTTGAGGGTACATGTTGTACATATGATTTTGTTATTATTATTATGTTGGCCAATGGGAAAATCGTGCAGCTTGTTTCTGTGCGCTAACATTACAGGAAGCATATTGTAAATCTACAAGTCACCGTTATAATAAACTGCATGTGGAATAGGGCTGCACCATTTGGAATAAAAGTCATATTGTGATTGTGATTTACAATACTGCGATTGCCATATAATAGTATCATGAGTTTACTTGACTATCGAGGAAAATGCAGAAAATAGGCTACTAAAATGTTGACATTACTTAGAATTCCTCCTGGGGGAGACAGAAACTACGCATTATAGCTTTAATATTTTACAAAATTAAATAAAAAAAAAATACAAATGCCTATTAAAATTAATACATTTTGTATGCACTTACGTATAAACGATGACATTCAAGACGGGTGTAATATAATAAATAGTGATTAAGTTAAAATATTAACACACCTTTTTGTTTACTTAAATCGCACCATTTTTACGGTTATGTAATTGCACAGAGTGACGTCGTGGTTACGATTAGACCAATCATGCAGCCCTAATGTGGAGCATAATCAGGGCTCAATTTGGTGCCACAATATGTAATCTTATGACACCAACACTACGTTTTTGCGTCTCTGCTTTTGAATTAGTGTATAATCCGATAAAACATAAAGCAGAATTCCAGTGAAGGTCACCAGCTCACCTGTGACATCTTCCCTGCACAGGTTCTTTTACAACGTAGAGTCGTGCGGCTCTCTGCGACCGGAGACCATCGTCATGTCGGCGCTGGCCGTCCTCAAGAAGAAGCTCAGCGACCTGCAGACTCAGCTGAGCCACGAGATCCAGAGCGACGTGCTCACCATCAACTGAGGGCTGCATTTACACTGCAGATTGGCAGTGTAACGCTATTAGATTATTATTTTGTTAAATGTTACTTTTTAAATAAATCCATCTTGAGGAACTTCAGTGTTTCTTTATAGTAATTTGGTTTAAGATGACTTGTAATTAAGTTTTTAGTTTTCAAATGTACAAACACCTAAACAAGCAGGAAAACAAATTAGCTCTGCAGATATAAACTCAGGGAATCATATAAACTGCATGGAAAAATGAAGACGAGCGATGTTTTAAGTGATTTCGCAAAAGAAAAAAATACATGTATTTCTTGGTCTTTATTTCTGATTGTATAGTGCTGCATAATAAGGCCTGAGGATCTCAACTAAAGCCAGCACTATAAAGTGTGTTTCTTTATCCTAATTATGATTGATGTAATATTTATTATCATATCGGTACAGTGCCAGAGTTCTGGGTTGATGGAAGCAGCAACTGCACTTTGTAAAGAACCTCCAAGATATACAGTCTCTTTAGTTTTTGTAAGGACAGACAGAGAAGAGGGGGAATGTAGCTTCAAAGTAGCTTTAAAACATCATATCTGTTACCTTGGAGACCTGAGGCCCATGTGGAGTAATTAATCACTGACAAGATCATTTTGTCATTGTGATAAATTATTAGACAACAATCTTTACACTCTTAAGAGATTTTGTCGGTTGTCTGGTATTAATGAAGTGGATTTGTCTAGTAGCCACTTAAACATTATTTGACTAAATGAGCTAAAAACATGAGATAATAATGAGCCATTATTTACATGGATTTGCTACAATATCATAAAACATCAAAATAGGATTAAAATAAAAAGTACATTTCTACAAAAGCGAATTTTCTTCAAGGAGGCTTTTATTTTGAATGTTCTGAGAAGAGGCGATCTTTTTATTCAACTGGGCTTCAAGTGCGACACTGACCATATCGCATTCCCGATGGAGGTCAGAACAGCTGTGTGTGTGCCGTATGTTATCTATGTGTGTGTCTATGCGGACTGTAGGCTAATAAGCAGTAGATGGTGTGAGATGTAACTCATCTCGACTTGTCAGGGAGGATGCTGTGTTTCTGCGGGAAATGACAAGGTAAGCTATTTTCTGTCATTAGAGAAGGTCAGGCCGAGTTGCATTTAAATTTCTGGCAATTTAAAGCTTAAATCATTCGCAGCAAATGCAACATAAAACATTAAAATCACACAATATGGGTTCTAAATAAGTCGAAGCAGTTATTTCATTCGGCGTACATGTATCCTACCAAGCAAGAATAAAAACACAAATAAACACCCCAACTTTATTATTGTGATGTGACGAGGTACCCCCATACCATCTATGGGTACCACCCACCTTGGTGTATCTGTGTGAAAAATGTCGCTAGAATAACTGAGCCACCAAAACTAAAGGATGGTTTTTAATTCAAGATATGGCATATTATTGGATAGCATGCAAGCCGAATTTACCCAATGGAACTTGACGCTCAGATAACGTCTGAAATGGTGTCTTATGAGATGTGTACCTCTGTAGATAAGCGAGACAACGTTAAACTGGTAATTTACTCAAACTATTTGGTTAGAATTCCGAGTTCTATATTTATGAAGATGGAGCTTCCATGTTAATTGTCGACTGTTTTGCTCCCTTAGACACTGTTTCAAGAAGGATAATGGTTACACATCATATGCAAAATGATAGATTACAGGAAATGTTAAATATGTATGTATTCTATAGGCTAAACTGAGGTTAATCAAAGCCAAATAAATAAATATTGTTTGTTTTTCCCTTTCACAAAATGTATTTGTAGCTTATACGATTATATACATTTAAACTTTTGCAGCTTGCCCAAAAAGCATGGTGAAAGAAAAAGAAAATGATGGGAATTTCTACATTTTGGAATTGGCTGTATTAATGTAAAATGTTTCTAATTTCTATGTGTTTAAGTTATACTCTATCCTGCCATTGCACCAGATATTTGGAACAGATAATGTACCTGAGATAGAGTGAAAGAAACCAAACATTTATTGAAGTTTTATACAGTTTAATATGATTTTTTTTTCTTCTGTAAGATAAAGGAGGTGACAGCTGTTATCTTAATATTTCATGTTTCGATCTGGTAAGACGTGATAAGGATATGTTATCTTACAACAAAGTATATGATAAACCCATTTCTGTTTTTCCTAAAGTGAATTCAACCATTCAAATCTCTAACGTACCCCTGCTGTGGAGGAGCCCTCTGACTCAGAGATGGCTGCGATGAGGAAGAGGTTTTCCTCCGTCTGCTCCTCTTCCTCGGCTGAAGAAGACAGTGCAGGCCTCTATGACAGTGTTCCCATTTCTGCCGCTGATCCACCCAGTGAACAAGACCATGCCTACGCAGCTCTGCTCTGGTAAGCTTTCTCCACTGCCTCCAGCAATTGTTCATAGCTGTCCAGTGGCACACTCAAGACTTGAAATGCGGAGGAAGTAAGGTGCAGTCACACTGGAATTGGCAAAAGATAAATAAATGAAAAAATAAGCCTCACGCATGATGATGATGACTATTAACAGTCTCTCTGTCCAGTTGTCATCGTGTCCAAGACTCTTTGCTGAGCTCCAACAGCAGCTTCACCGGCTACAGAGGCATCCTCAACTGGATCATCATTCTCCTGGTCAGTTTCCTCCCTCTCCTCCTTTTGATCTTATTGATACATATTTATCAGAGTTACCAAACATGTACTTTCAATTTAAGATTAATTAACGGACTGTGTTTTACTGTCTGATTTTCAGGTCCTGACTCATGCTCACTTGTTCTTGGAGAATTTCATACAGTGAGTATATAGACACACCCATGCATACTGCATTTACATATATTTTTACTTGAATTTGATCAACTGTTACATCCTCAATTCCAAATGCCCACACATACGCACAGTATTATAATCTGATATTAGCTTCTAATTTTATTCTTCTTAAAATCATTATGAACAAACTGTAAATAAAATCAAAACCTGACAATTGTTATAAGAGAGTAGAAAGAGAGAGTGAAAGTTCAGTCATTATCATTGAAAAATCAAAGCCCACTTACTGACTGTTCCGGAGCTTTCAACCACATTTCACAGTCTTTATCAGCAGATGGAACTGCAAAAGTTATTTTCTAGTAAAACTCACTTGGGGGAAAATTCAGTCAAAAACTCAAAAAGTGGACCTTGAGTTAAGACTCTTTTTTTTTTTTGTCAAACCATATACAATTTTCCATGTATATATATTTTTTTTCCTCCCCCTAACAGACATGGCTTCTTGATAGATGTCAAAAAGGTCTTGGAGCATCTCATTGAGGACAACTGCAACTGGCCATCTGTAAACCTCATATTAGGTGGGGAACTCTTTTAGATAGAACTGCAGCACAAATACCAATAGCCAATAGAGCACTTCAACAATGTATATTGCACTGTTGTACCATTGTCAGACTTGTGATGGACAGGCTTAAAAAAAAAAGTCTGTGCAGCAGAACAAGAGATATCTTTTTTATTCCACATATTCTTCTTTTTTTGTCAAAACTTAGTGCCTACATCACCCACAATGCAACTAGGCCATGCTCACAAAAAAGCCTGTTTCCACACGTCTTTACTATTTATAGCCTCTCGTCTCTAGGTGCAACAACAACTTTGGACCATGTTTCAAATGCAAAACATACAGTAAAGTTCCTATTGTTACAGGGGACCCCTCTCAACACATGTCTTGCTGTCTCATTGGCTGTAGCTCCCTAACAGACTGGAATGCTTCTACGAGGCACCAGCGAGCGTCTTTGAACAGGTTACACGCCGATTTGTGAGCGCCGAGTCAACGCTGAATTGTCTCTGATCTGGGGATTTTGTCAGGGAGCTATAAGAACTAGGCGTTAGCCTGTCATTGTGAATTAACAAAATATCTGTATTTCTTTTCAGCTGCCAATATGTTTGCCATTACAGCTTTGCTCCTCGAGAGGTCTCAGGAAAAGGTGAGACTGGTGCTTTTTCATTGTCTCTTTCATTTGGATAAAGGCTGTTCTGATTTATTTAATGCATCAACAAGCAATTTGTTGATCTGTATCTTGGTGGCATATTGAAATCCTTTGAGGAGGTGATCATTTGGAATCCCTAGGTCTCAATGTTTTACATATTTGCAACTTCGCCATCTGTAAGTGGAGATATTTGGACCCAGTTCTTCAGCCCCGAAACACCAGAACGTAAAGATAAGGTGTTGTTGAAATATGGAAAAGGTCATGAAGCTTCTGGGTATTATTCTATGCTTATACAGAATCTGGGGGATGGAGCCTGGACAGCCCTCAAAAAGACATGGGAAAGGGATCAGAGTATTACACTGGATGATGAGGAGTGGGACAGAATCTGTAGGAATATTAAAACTATGTCACGTGATGTGAGGGTGCGCCCCATTCAGTTCTATATTATACATCGCTTCTGTTAGACTCCTTCAGACCTGGTTTGAAAGACACGCCAAATTGTAATGTAATGTAAGACAGAGGATGGCCAATTACTACATGTCCTATGATCCTGCAATGAGGTCCAGGAATTTTGGACAGGGATACAGTGGTGTAGTCTAATGTATTGTAGTGGGTATACTGTACTGTATATGTATGGGCCTATACTGTATATATGGGCCAGAATGGGCCTTTTGGGGGAGGGGCATTTCATAGTGGGGGGTCTGGGTGTCCTCCCCCAGGGAAGTTTTGAGCATTGACTTCATTTCCTGCATTCTGACACACTTTTATGCACCAATTTGCGGTGGAAATACCTTCATTTAGCCTATGTGAAGAAGAAAAACACAGATGACAATTCAAAATATGTTAAAATTACAATGCAAAGTATGTTGTTACATGTCATTGGGCATTTTTAATTTAAAAAATGGGTATATGGAAATCCTGGAGCTTTCTTAGTGGGTATACTGCGGATACCTTCGTATCACGTAGACTACAGCACTGCTGGGATACATGATTACCTTTGTCGGATCACACAAAAAACAAGCATTTGTCAGTTAAAATAATTCTCATGGAAAGGTCAGCACTTGTGTTCCATTTACTTCTGTCAGGGTATGCTGTCCCCCACCAACGGTCATCGTTTGCATCTCACAAATCTGGGCTTGCTGCTGCTATTTCCTGCTGCAGTCATTGTACATGAGCATACAATATCGACAGGTAACAACTATGCTTTAAACATGTGCATCATCATCATCTCATATTTTCTGTACATAAATGCAGCAACAAAAAACAGCTAATGGATATCAATTAAGTCTTTTTTCTGCTTGTTTCAGCAAATTAATAACTATGTTACAGCATTTTTGATATCTTGAAAAGTTGCCATCATCGGTACATTTTGCAGTAAAGTTCTGTTAGACCAATGTTTGTCTGCAAAAAAAATGTGCTTGTAGTGATGGGCTGAAGAGTTAAAAAAAAAGACAGTGACCTTTCCAGCCTACAGGCACAGTTGTTTCAGAGCACTGACACTTTTTGTAATGTTCTGAATGATATTGCACCATTGCTGGGATGTTTCTGTTTTTTTGTCCACCAGGTGGAGCGTTCTTCTCTCTCTGGTTCTACACTGCTCTGGGGATGAAGCTGTATTCATATCAGGAAACTAATCGCTGGTACCGACAGGCTCATTTAACTGATGCAGGTATCTTTTCAACACCAGAAGTTGTATGTTTTGTGTGTGTGTGTGTGTGTGTGTGTGTGTGTGTGTGTGTGTGTGTGTGTGTGTGTGTGTGTGTGTGTGTGTGTGTGTGTTTGCTTTGAGCATCACTGCGCTATAGGGTGGAGGGTGGGGGCTGGGTGGGCATAGTAAAGCTGTGCATAACTGCAGAATGAACTTTCATCTGGGATTTCTTGTGAAATGCGAAAAAATATGTATATTTGAAAAAAAAATTGAAAAAATGAAGTTGTAAGTTGCGATTTAATTTCAGAACAAAAACTACTCCAAGAACTAGTGCTTTTTATATCTGTGTGTTTACAGAGAGGGACAAGAATGTTTCTGTTGCACAAAAAGCCCACAGGGAGGAGCTTACTTTCCAAGGTGAAACTGCTCATCATTCAGAAGATGATACTTTTGATTTCTTCACATTAACCAGATACATGTTGTCCTCTGTGACTCTGTTTTTCTTTTTTTCAGATCTTTATTATTTCCTATTTGCCCCTACCCTGTGCTACCAGAGAGACTTCCCATGTACTCCTAAGGTCCGCATCAATAAGCTACTGCACAGGCTGCTGGAAATGGTGAGCTGACCAGTGGCACTATTATTACTAAAGGCTTGGTGCACTTTTAAGCTCCACCCAGAGCTTTCTCCGTCTCCTACATAAGTGGCCTGAAGTTTGTACTTGTGCGTTGGTGTGTGAGTCGATCTCTTTAGGAGAATAGCAGGGCCGGGGTGTGTGTGATTCATAATTGTTTATACTGCTAAAATAATGTAACTCACAACCCTAAATTGGTAAAAAGAAAATTGTTTTGCCACTTGAACTGACTAAATTAACTGCATAAGATTAACTCAATTGCCTCGTATTTGCATATCAATGTCTGTATGCGTAAATGATCCATAGCTCTGTGTATAATTAACAAGTTTAAAGAGGTTCTATACATGGACACAGCAATAAGCAGTTTTAACATGAGCTTTCATTAATGCAGTGGATATATTTTAAAAGGGGACAGATATAGTTGTGTCCAGATATAATGTAGGTGTCGTGGATGAAAACATTACAGCTTGTTAATTGTGGCACTTTCTACCTTCAGGTGACCGTTATCCAGATCATGGTTGGAATTGTGCAGCAGGTACAGCAGCTGGTTAAAGGTCTTCCTGTATTGTACAATATGTTACTGTGTAGTATCAATATTATCAATGTACTAGTACACAATTACGGCTCTACTTGTTGTATAGTGTATCATAACATCGTATGTCATGTATGTGTGATCTGTAGTGTAGTATACTGTACACATTGTGTCTGAATTGCAAGTGCATATATCATGTTCTGAATAGGTACAAATGTCTACATACATACAGTACATGTCCAGTACAGTAGCAGATACTGTATCCGATATGAGAAAACACTGGTACATTGTACAGTGATGGAGTACTCGAGTGCTGGACTCAGACTCGAGTCTGACTCAAATCGCTATTCTCTGGACTCATGACTCGACTTGGACTAGGGCACTGAAGACTTGGACTAGGGCACTGAAGACTTGGACTAGGGCACTCAAGCATTCATGAAATAGGACTCGGAAGTTGGATGAAGTTTCTGACTACTTTTATGTGTAATAGGCAGTGATGGAGTACTCGAGTCCTGGACTCAGACTCGAGTTCGACTTGAGTCGCTAATATGTGGACTTGTGACTCAACTCAGACTCTTCTTTGGTGACTGGGACTTGAACTCAAGACTTGACTCGGACTCTACAGTTGGTGACTCGACAACACTGACACTGAGTATGTTTACATGCACACCAATATTCCACTATTATTCTGAATATGACAATATTCAGAATTACAGATACAGGTCATGTAAACAGCATATTCTGGTTGAGTATTATGAATAAGCCCTTTTTCCGAATATAGCATTTTCCGATTAAAACGTGTGATATGCTGGTATTATTCAGGTTTTAGAGGCATTTTTTGGACATGTATACAGCGCATTCGGAATATGCATGTCAATCAATTTATGCCCAGTTTACGGCCTCTTGCCTGTTTACGGCTCATGATCAGCTCTGTGCGTTGCTATGGTTACTGTACACAAACCAACCAGCCAACAGTTTGCAAGGCTGCAGACCCGATAAGAAGGAGAAACACAGTTACTTTTAAACATTATCAAAGACTTGGATATCAACAGGTTTTTGGATATGTGCACACATCGCTATGCTGACATTTTCAAGAAGCTGGTTGAAGGAATGAAAGAGGGACGCTGTGTTCACACGGTCCAACAAGTCCTCCACCGCAGGAACACTTTGAAAAAATTGTGTTTTGAACGGCTACATGTAAACCGAACATTCACTTTCATTAGCCATGTATACAGATTAGTCGGAATATTATCTTTTTTGGAATAAGGGCAAAAACCGGAATATGTGCATGTAAACGTAGTCACTGTGTTACAGAAACTAGTAGAAGAGAAGCTAATGTAAAGGAAAAAGTAAACCTAGCTCGGCCATGGTATAGTCCAGAGATCTTCAACAGGGGGTCCGGGGCCCCTAAGGGGTCCTCAGAGTTATTGCAGGGGGGCCTCCAAATTATTGTAAATTGTAAATTGTTTTTCCAGTACAGAATAATACTTTGCACGTCTATAAAGTGAGACAGGTGCGTCAGAGGGGGATAAGTAGGTCAGAAGATGCAAAGAAACTCCCGCACGCTGTCTAACTCGCAAAAAATAAGTTCAATAGTAGGCAAAGTTTCGGTACTAGACCTTCATCTGGCATATGGATGAAGGGAGTTCCTTTGTTACTTTTGAAAGTAACTTAACATGAATCCAACATATTATGAGCAAATATAAATCAGCCTGTTTGTTAAAAAACACATTGATGATAGGCTTACTGGCTAATACTGTAGGTTAGTTATCCACAGATACAGGTCATCCTAAAGATTACTGTGTCACATGCCTGTTTAATATTAAAACATGATTTATAAAATAATACCAACAACTTTTTATTATAGCTTAGTTTTCTATGGTATGTATAAAGGCTTTAGACTTTTTTTGTAGGCCCAGTTTAATATGCAACTTAATTTTATAAGATATGTAGTAGGGGGTCCCCGCTCCGTCTCTCTCTAGATAAGAGGTCCTTGGCTTAAAAACGTTGAAGAGGTGTAGTCTCTTACGCAGTACTAAATACATTTTCTTTTTTCCCTCTCAGTGGATTGAACCCATCTTCCAGAGATCAGAAAACTCCTTCTCTGTGAGTGAAGCACAGTCCTTCTTAATTGTAAATATTAGAGCAAACACCGCATCCACATCTGTGGAATTCATAAATTATAAATCTTATACATAGAGTATGGACATCACTATGAGAGTGGAGCACCTGGTGGGACTGGTGGTGAGTGATTTTGATTTATTTTAATATTTTACATTCTACTGACTCTTGGTGATACGTCTATTTGGATTTTCCCAGAAGCACTGAGCCAGTGTACACTGTAAAGATTTTTCCTGTGTTTTTTTTAAAACAAGAAAATATCAAAACATTACATAAAGAGACTGTGAATGTACATGTCTATTGTTAAAGAACATGATTTGTATTTTTAAAAGAAAGTAATTTTCTGTTTTTTTACAGTATTTTTTTTGCACCCCAGCTGGAATATTATTGTTTTTTTTACAGTTTATTTTACAGTGTAATATGTCAGCATGCGATCATGTAGACAGATGTATTCTCTGTGAAGAAAGTAGTCCCAGATGGTGGCGATGATAACAAGGATACAGAGTGGGAGGAGGAGCTTGTTTGGGCATGATAATTACAGATAAAAGTTTCATCGTACATGACACAATAATAGAGATAGAGATAGCAGCAATAACTGTTAAATGGTATGTTGGTATTGGTAACATATTTTCTTGTCAGGCACCAACCCATTTCCTCTGGCTCCTCTTCTTCTTCTTGAGTCACTCCTACCTGAATTTCTGTGCAGAACTGCTGCGCTTCGGTGATCGTCATTTTTATGGCGACTGGTGGTCAGTTGCACAAAAACAATTTCTACAAATTGTGTTGTTTTTTTTGCTCATTCTGCGCTGGCTCATGGCCTTTCACCTTTCATTTACAGGAACGCTACAACTCTGATCACTTTTTGGGAGAATTGGAATATTCCCTTTCAGAAATGGTGTCACAGGTATTATGAAACATGCCTCAAGTTTCACTGAAATAATTTCCCCTGACTTTTGCTTTCATCTCTTATTTGTCTTTGCTCTGTGTCTCCACTGGTGTGAAGACATGTATACACTTGGCTGGTGGAAAAGAATGTGCCCCCATTACAGGCAGAGTTACTGGTCTTCCTGATGTCAGCTGCTCTTTTAGAGGTACAGTCTGATATGGCATGAAACGCTCTTTAACTAAACACACTCACTATTGTGATTCATTAGTTTGGTAGCTGAGAAGACAGTCACTCACAAGACTATCTGAGTAGATTTGCATAGACCCAATACAGTTAATTTGAATAAAGTGTGAACTCTGCTGGAGTTGGCTCCAGCTCCTAAACCAAACGTCTCACTAAAGGCCTCTTTACAGTCGCTGCACCCGACCTGTCGCGGGCCAATGTGACGTCAAAATGCCGTAGATCTCGTTGGCGCGCCAGGATTTAAAGTGCGCAACCAGAGGTCAAATTTCTTTCAGCAGCACACGACAAAGCAGAAACAGGAAGCATGGACGAGTTCGAGGGCAACCGGATGCCAACGATCCGACGAAGTAGGTCATTGAATCGTTGTTGACGTCAATGCTGCTGCCAGTTCTGCCGTTGTTTACCTTTTTCTTCTTCTTCTAGTCCGTAGAAATAGCAGAGTCAGTAGCCTTTCCTCATTAGCACCACCTCTGTTCAGGAGAAGACTGCAACTAGTGTCACGACCACCACGCGCGAGTAGAAACAGTTACAACGCTCCCATGACGTCACACTGTCGTGCGACAGGTCAGGAACAGCGGGTATACCGCTCGCTTATGCTAGACAAAAGGCAGACAGAATTAATTCATTCGGGAGACACTAAAAGTTTGTTGATCAGAGATAATAATAAGAACTTAATCATTTAACAGGAAAGAGGATATCAAGATAAAATAAGACTAAAACTGTTCAAAGCATTAATTTATTTGTATTCAAGTTTTGTTGGCACGTAAACAAACATCATTTAAACAGATTACAGCAGTGGAAAAAGAGGGTCAGAGGCTACAAGTCATTTTTGCAGTAAAGAGATAATAGGGCTATTGGCCCAAACAAACAATGCAATAATAACCTGCTGCGATCTTTTTGTCCTCTCTTCTACACAGTATTTGATTGCTCTGCCTCTGCATAGCTGTCGTCTGTGGATATTCCTCATGATGCTATTTGAGGTGAGAATACCACACCAGTGTC